>NC_133664.1:91185189-91350829 GCF_037893015.1 Macrotis lagotis | reverse complement strand
TTCAGTCAGCCTCCAAAAAGTGGCAGATAGAGTGAGAATTTTTCCCCTAGAAGCAACAGCATTTCTGTCTCATCTTCTAAATTCTGCAATGCTCCAGTCTCCAGACAGCTATTACACTAGGCTAGAGATAATGAGGAGATTATGGGTGAGGTCTTAGGAGAAATGCAAAAGAGAGGACAGAGAAGAATGGCATTTTGAAGGGAGTATTCATTCAGCCACTGGTTGAATGTGAGGCTAAGTGAAAGAAAAGGAACATTTTAAGATAATATCAAAGCTTCAAGTCAGGAGGAAAAAGTTTGGGAGAGAAGATGATGGATTTTATTACTGTCTTTCCTTTCCTCCCTCTATCACTACTGAGGTGAAAGCAATAACACATGAGGGCATGAAAATGTTAATGTATCTACTTCAAGATCTGTCACTTATGATCTCTTGGTTTATTTTTTTTTGTTTGCTTTCGCAAGGCAATGGAGTTAATTTATTTTCCCAAGATACACAGCTAGATAATTATTATGTGTCTGTGGTCACATTTGAACTCAGGTCCTTTTTTCTCCAGGGCTTCTGCTCTATCCACCGTACTGCCTAGCTGCTCCATCTCTTGTTTTATTTTTAATCTTTTTTCTTTTGGAGTCTCAAGTCCCCTTGGGCTTTTTAATCCTACTTCCCACCCTGTCCGCACCTCTCACACTCTTGCCCTACTACTGCCTCCTGCCTCCTTGCTCACTGCCCTAAAAGGGATTCCCCAAAGGGATGGTTACTGGCAATTACAGTTGTAGGGAACTGAACTATCAACTCCATTGTAAATAATATGGGAAACTAAAAGTAGTCACTTATCAGAAAAGTTGAGGACTCCTCATCTAACCAACTCACTGGTAGAAATCCTCATTATTAAGTTCCCTGAACTACTAGCTGTCCTATATACAGCTGCCATTCTGTCCCACTTTAACCCATAATTCTCCCCCCCACTCCTCCCACCAGAAATTATATATCTGTTCATGTTACTCCTTACCTTAAACACTTCTTTGACTCTGTTGCTCAGTATAATAAAATGCTGACTTATTTACCCTGTCATTCAAGAAGTTCTTGGCACTTTAGGATTCTATCTTCATCTCATTTTTTCCTTTCTATACATCCTCTTCTTTTTTTGATGTGAAATTTATTTTTATGCAATCTATTTTCTAACAAACATAATCTAGTTCTTATCCCTTGGTTATTGCTTTCTGTATTTACTCACAATATTCTTCATGATGTCCTCATATGAGTTCCTTTGCCTGACCTTTCTGGACCTCAGTTTCTCATCTGTAAAATGAGGTTGGACTGGTGACCTCTGAGGTCACTTCTACCACTATATCTATGTTCCATATTAACTAATGATGTTGTTCCTTAAACTTTCCACACCTCCTAGCAAGGAGTTATGAGGAAGAAAAAGAACTAGAAGGCAGGTATGGCCTTGAGTTTATAGAATGATTTAGTGGGATCGACATTAACGATCAAAAAGGTGTCAGACAATTCTTTAGTCTCGTTGAGCCTCTGTTTGGTCTGGTTATAAGGATAATTTAAAAAAAATTCATACTATCTCACCATGTTGCCAAATTATTATCCTAAAATATCTTATAAACCCTGAAGGGTTGCAGTCAATGAGATTATGTATGTAAATAGCTCTGTAAACTATAAAGTGCTACACAAGTATGAGATCTGTGATTATGGCTACCGACACGGAACATCTATTTGTTGTTACACATAATGCACCAAAATACATTCTATATCCCTAGAGAATGTGTTTTGGAGATATTTCAAATCTTTCTGGGATTTAAAGTGTGCTTCAGGGAAGGGGATAGCTTAATTATATGAATATTTTGGTCATATTTTTGCATATTATTTATTATAAATGCATGCACATACATTTCATAAACTTGTTCTTGCCTTGGTATCCTCTATTGACTTCATCTATTTATGCTCTTCAAGAGACTTTTCAGGAGGCCAATTTTGTACTTCAGATATTCTACCACTTTATAGGGAACAAAACTTAGACAAGAAAGGGAATAAATATTGTTCTAGCAAAGATTGCAGGGGCTATTTTGCTTACTTGGTCAGGAACTCTACAACTTTCATTTTGTTCTTAGGGTGTTGAAAATTGAAGCTATCATCTTGCTTCCTTTCCTGGGGTGGGGTCTGTTGCTGAAAGCTGTACAGTGTTAGAGATAGGGAAAGTTGAGTACAGTAAAGTTGAGCCTCCCTACTGGTACTAAGACAGAAGTCATTCCTTTATGAAGTCCAAGCCCATAAACATAACAGCCAAGGTTATCATGTCAAAGAAGCTGACTTGTCCTTTGTTACTTCTGTTTTTCTTTCAGATCTGCCTCTGATGTCCATTTTCACAAAACTTATACAAAGTTGTTCAGAGGGTATAAATCACAGAAATCCTTGTTTCAGGTTCCACATGTCTTTGGGAGAGCTTGGAGAAAAGAAGGCTTCCTAAGGATATTACTGATGGGAAATTAGAACTATAAAATGAGTAGCTGCAAGCTATACTTCTGCTGTCTGACATGAAATAGCAGTAAGAGGATCTATTGTTAATTTTGTTTATCTCAAATGAAGAAGGGAGTCCCCGCCATGATAGTGTCCTCCCATCCTTTACATATAGTATGAGTGAGAAGAAAGCATCAAGAATACTATAGTATGGGACAGTTAGGTGGTGCAGTGAATAGAGCACCAGCCCTGGAGTCAGGAGGACCTGAGTTCCAATGTGGCCCCAGACACTTAATAAATGCCTATCTGTGTGACCTTGGGCAAGTCACTTAACTCCACTGCCTTGCAAAGACCAAAAAACAAAAAGAATACAGTAGTAGCCTTCCTTTTTAAAGTGAGCTCTCATCTGAGGGGTTCACCAGTTTCTTCATTCAACAGTATTACCAATAATATAGCATTTTAACATATACATATAGTATATGCACATGTGTATATGTTTACTAAGTTTTCCTCAGAGTACTGTGAGTTTGATTCCATAATATTGTAATAAAGAGAATAACACAATAAAGTAGCATGAATTTGTTGGTTTCCTATTACATGTAACAATTATGTTTATATAATGCTTTAAATTTATTAAATGTGTAATAATATTATGTAAAAATGTACATACCATAATTAAAACATTTTTATTGTTAAAATGTTATCATTTGAGCCTTTATCAAGTCTTATATATGCATATATTTTTATATATACATATATTTATATTTGCTAGCAGATACTGGTCAGGGTAATGGTTGGGATGGCTATGGCAATTTCTTAAAATAAGACAACAATGATGTTTGCCTTATAGGTTGAGTCTTGCTTTTCATTGAAAACTTAAAGACTATTGTAGGATGGTCAAAGGGCCTACCCTTTCAATTTTGCTCTGTCTCATGGAATAGCAAAGTTGAGGAAAAGAACTTCAGATATTGTGGCAGTCAAAACACATGTAACATTTATTGACTAACTTTGCCATCTCAAATGAATGTGGTTTGTACTACCCCCAAACAATTATAATATTAATATCAGAGATCAGTGGTCATGGATTACCACAACAGATATCATAATAACGGAAAATGCATGGGAAACCTAAAGGACATAGAGATTGGATGTGAATACATATATGCTGATGAAAAAATGTCACTGATTGACTTGCTTGATGAAGGGTTGCCATGAACTTTCAATTTGGAAAAATAAATAAAACAAAGTACAATAAAATGACATATGCCTGTGGACTATATAATGTTCTCATGCTTTAGTATCATGCACAGCCTACCTCAAGATTGAGAATATTTCTTTATTATACACACACACACACACACACACACACACACACACACACACATGAATACCTGTATGCAAGTCACATACAAACCCATGTTTATGTACATGTGAATCATAGAACATGTTGGGTATGTTGTACATACATGCATATTTAAAACACATGTGTATACTTCATATATTTGTATTTTTTTAAAACAATTTTGTTACAAAAAAATCACATGTAGAAAATATGACAGTAAATGAGAAAGCTGAGAAAAAGAGATCAAATGACTTTCCCAAGGTCAATTAGCTAGTTGTTTTAGCTACTGTAGTGCAATTGTTTTCTTCTTTAGGTCACGTTGTCTTTTGGTGTTATTGATGTTAACATGGAGAACAAGGCAACCTATTCCTCCTGAATTTAACCATATAAGTATTCCTTATATGCCCTTATCAGTGTTATTCCTCCTTTCCAACTAATATAACCTCTATTCATATATACCAAGAGAATAGGATTGAATGACCAATATAAAATACCAATCTTCTTCATAAATCAGGTTTTATTTTTGTGCCACAGTTGCAGTGAGGGTATTATTAACTTTTATAAAATGGGCAGGAGTAGGTGAGCAGTTTGATTGGTCAATAGTAGCTCCAAGCCCTGGTATATAAATCTTTACGACCACACAGGTCGAAATTCATTAGTCACATTACCCTCCCTCATATCAAGTTGCCCATAAAAAAGACAGAAAAGGTACTTGGGGAAAATCTTTAAAACTATTCCTATAATCTTTTTTTTTTCTCTCTCTCTCTCCTTTTTTTCTATCCTCAGGCTCAATATAAATACACCACAGGACTTTCAGGTCTCAGTAGAGAAGGGTTTAGGGGAAAGGCCCAATCTGCCTCCAGGAAAGATGAATCACCTAATTTAAGTCTTTGATGTCACCACCTCACTGGAGACAAGGCTAGAAAAGTAAGAGAACTGAAGTTGCTGTACCAATTTTGATTGCTCCAGGAAGCAGAAAAGTTCAGATGTGATCTAATTTGAACATTGGTTTCACTTGATAAAACTGAGATCATAATTGTTCTCTTCAAGCAATTTCTTTTTTTAAACAAGTGAAGTCAACAAGTATTTATTAAGTATTCCTGAGTACCCATAAGTGTTCTAGGTATAAGATTTCAGGGTCTACAAGCTGGGTCCTGCATGGAAGAGTGTTATTGATGCCATTCTCTAATCCCAACTTGAGCAAAAAAGATCAATATCAAGAAAATTCTCTAAGGAAAGATCAATGCATCGTAGATTAAGATCTGAAAGGATCTTTAGAGTCCACCTAATACAATACCTAATTCCATAGAAAAGGAAACTAAAATTCAGAGTAGTTGAATGACCATCCAAGGGCCATATAACTAGAAATTGTCAAAAGCAAGATTTCAACCCAGGTGTTCTTGTCTCCAAACTTCATTATATTATTTTGCCTTTTAGTGTGTTTGTGTATATTTTAAATAAGTTTTAGCATTTGGATGCTGTTATTTATATTATAATAATGATTATAAATAATTATTAAATGTTTACTAGATGCAAAGAAATTTTTTATTTAATATACTAAAAGAGATTTCCCATTTCTCAAGGAGCTTCAATTCTGATGAAAGAATAATACATAAATAACTAGATATACCCAAATATGTGCCAAGTAAATAAAAGGTAATTTCACAGGTGAAAGCATTAGTGACTGTGTAGGGAAGGACATTGGATAAGCTTCTTGTAGAATTATAGTTTTTGAACTTAATGTTGTAGAAATCCAGGAAATATAAGAAGTATATGGGAGGGAGAGAATTCCGGTCAGGGAGATAGCCAGTGCAGTGGCATATAGATAGGTAAAGGAACATTTCATTAGAACAGCAAATAGACTTGAAAGCAAGTTTTAACTGGAATTTAGAATGTAGAGGAGTAGTAAAGTTTAAGAGGAAAAGAAATAAGAGATTAATTCACAAAGAACCTTAAAGGGCAAAAGAAGGAGGGGTTTTCCTTGTTGCTTGTTTGATTTTTTATTTTTTTTGCAAAATAATGGGGCTAAGTGACTTGCCCAAGGTCACATAGCTAAGTATTAAGTGTCTGGTCCTGGATTTGAACTCAGGTACTCTTGATTCCAGGGCTATTGCTCTATCCACTGCACCACCTAGCTGCCCCCATGAAGCATGGTTTTTTGGGAGGGTTTTGTGTTTTTGTGTTTTTTTTTTTGGTTTGTTCTTAGTGATAACAAAAACTCCTTGAGCAATATAGTAAGATGGTCAAATCAACTCTTTAGTGAAATCAGTTTAGTCAGCTAAGTGGGAAGAAATTTAGAAATGGGAGCTCAGTTGGATGTTATTGAAGTAGGGAACAAGGGAAGTGAGTGTTTCAGGAGAAATAAAGTGATTTATTGGAGAGATAACCAGAGGGAAGAAACAAAATTTGGCAATGTATTATGTATATATGTGTGGTAAGTCAGTGTGAAGAGACAAGTATGACATCTTCTCCATGGGAGGGTGATGATATTCTTAACCATAATGGGGAAGTGGGAAAGAATGGAAACTTTCTTTTTTGGAAAAGATAATGATTATAGCTAATGATATTATATATAATATATATATATATATATATATAATAAAAATAATTATCTCTTCCAAATATATACATATATATGTATATACATACATATATATATATATATGTATGTATTTTAATATGGAGATTTTTGTGGAAGAACAATTTGGGAATATCAAAAAAGTATTTGGTGATGATGCAAGACTATCTCAGATGGAAGATTTTTGGCTTTCTCTCTAGACCTAGAATCTTCTTCCCAGAGATGATATTTAAAATATTGGAGCTTCTATGAACAAAACTTGAGTTAGGATAAAGCCAAAGGAGAAGAGAGCAGATCACTGAACTCTGGTGGATACCCAGTTAGTGATTATGATGAGGATATAAAACAAAAAAAAAGAAGACTAAAGAGTGGCCAGACAGATTGGTTTTATTGCTAGATACAGAGATAGTGTTGAGTGTGTTGTCAGAATGAGCCTATGTGAAACTATATATCTTTTGATTCTTATCACAGCAGAGTATGACAGAAGATAGAAAATGTTCTTTGAAGGTACCTGCAAGTGAGGGAAGGTGAAGGTATCAATGGCACAGGATTATCCTGTAGGGACCAGTTCTTTAATCAGTTTAGTTACATAAGGATAATTATATTTAATTGCCTTGATTTATAATCATCATAATTTTTCCCCTGCATGCTTCCCAATCTCACTTCAAGAAAGCCAACACACATAACAAATAGTAATTTAAAGTCAAAGAAATAAAAAGAATCAGTTAAACTGATTAAGTCTGAAAATATGTTCAATGAACAGTTATAGATCCATCATTTCTGCAAAGGTGTTAGTTCAGGAGTATATTCTCAAGTTTCATCTTTATAATATTACTTATTTATAATTTTGTAACATTCAATTTATTTTTTGCATGATTATCTGTACAGTTTTAGAATTAATCACTGTAGATATTATTTTCTTAGCTCTGCTTACTTCACTTTGAATCAGTCTGTTTACATCTTTCCATGCCTTTGTGTATTCGTTGTAATTTTTCATTTCTAAACCTTTTAAAATAATAATTTATTTCTCCAATTACATTTAATTTTTTAACATTTGATGTTTATTTTCTAAGTTTTGAGTGCCAAATTCTATCTCTCCTTCCCTTCTTTGTCACCTCCCCAAGGCAATGAACAATCTGAAATATTATACATGTGCAATTACAAAAAACATTTCCATACTAGCAATTTTGTGAAAGAAAACTAGGAGAAAAGAGGCTGAAAGGGAGTAAAGGAGGGCAGAAGGAAATGGAAAATTTATTTTTAGATGTATATTTAGATGACATCAGTTCTTTTTCTGGAGACAGATAGCATTTTTTATCATGAGTCCTTTGAGATTGCATTGGATATTTGTATTGTTGAGAATAACTAAGTCATTCACGGTTGTACATCATACTATTGCTGTCATTGTCCATAATGTTCTCCTGGTTTATCATACTTCTTTTTGTATCAGTTTATGCCAATCTCTCCAGGTTTTTCTGAAATCAGTCTGCTCACAATTTCTTATAGCACAATACTATCTTATTACAATCAAACACCACAACTTAGTCATTTCCCAATTGATAGGCCTCCCCTCAAATTCCATTTCTTAGACATCACAAAAAGAATTGCTGCAAATATTTTTGAACAAATAAGTTCTTTTTCATTTTTTAAAATCCCTTCAGGATAGAAATCTAGTAGCAGTTGTGCTGTTGTTGTTTTATGTCCTTCATTCTTGAAGAGGATCATGATATTAGGGAAATACTACCATGATATGCAAGTGAATTGGATTTCAGTGAGAGAAGGCCATGCAAGGCCACCAGTCTAACTTTCTTCTCTGAAGCTATCTGGGTCCAATGGTAAGCTATGGATCAGTGCAACTGGAGATGACCACTGTGTTCAATGGGGGACCATGGTCTTTTTAAGTTAGGGTTTTTAATAAGTTTCAGTTTGACTCAGACCATTCCCATCTAGTGATTATGCTACGTAAGAAAGAAATGAAGCAAAATATAACTTCTTTACCCTAGTCCAAAAAATCAATCTCGGAAGGAAAGATATTCAGAATTTCTTCCCCCCAAAACCCCAATTACTATTTACCTTTGTTCTAAGCCAATCAGGGTCCAAACAATAACCAAATGGGGCTTGGCCTGGGTCCTATTGCTGGAAAATCTTATTGATTTGTAACTCTTATTGAGTTACAGTGATTTAGGGTCTGCAGACCCTAAGATATCTTTTTAAAATTTTATTTAAGGCAATGGGATTTGAGTGACTTGCCCGAGGTCATACAGCTAGGCAACTATTAAGTGTCTGGGTCTGGATTTGAACTCAGTTCTTCCTGATTCCAGGGCCAGTGAACTATCCACTGTGCCACCTAGTTAACCCAAACCTCAACATATCTTGCTAGGTTTCAGTGATCAAAATTTATATTCCTTTGGGCAGAGCATCCACTTGTATGGGAAGAAAGAAAGAAGGGAAATAGGCAAAGAGAAAAGGAAAGAAGAAAAGAAGGAAGGAAAGAAGAAAAGAAAGAAAGGGAGAAAGTAAAAAAAAAGAAGGCCCTGTATGCTCCAATTGGCCAGCAGTGAAGTTGCTCCTACTACTCACAGGGGTTTTTTTTTGTCCATTTTTCTTGAAGCAGATGATGATATCAGGGATGAAGCAGATGATTCCATGACATGCAAATGAATTGGATTTAAGGGAAGAGCCTGTGCAAAGTCATAGGCCTCACTTTCTCCCCCAGAGTTATTAGACTCCAGTGGGCAGATAGGATCAAGAGGACTGGATATGGTCCTGGATGCTACAGGAGACTTGGCCTTTTTTTGGCTCAGTTGGATATGCACAGTTTTATTTCTCTCCAGAATGGTTGAATCAATTCACAACTCCAATAGTGCAATTAGTATCACACTTTTCCAAATCCCCCTCCGATATTTATCATTTCCCTCTTCTATCATATTATATTTTCATTCCTTACAGCATAGTAATATTCCATTATACCTAAGTACAACAATTTGTTTAGCCATTCCCCAATTGATGAATATCTACTTTGTCTCCTATTCTCTGCTATCACAGAAAGTGCTTCAATAAATATTTTAGTGAATATGGAGACTTTCTTGAAATCAATGGACTACTTGGACAGCATACTAAAAAGAAGAGACATTATGTTGCCAAAAGAGCCTGTATTTCAAAGTTATGATTTTTCTACTAGTAATGTATGGCTGTGAGAGTTGAACTTTAAGAAAACGAGCCCTGCAGAATCAACACTTTGAAATTATGTTGCTGGAGAAGACTTTTGAGTGTTTCAAGAACAGCAAAGAGTGAAAATTATTTAGTTCTCTAATTAAATCAGGTTATTTATGGGAAGGACAAATAATGAAATTGAATCTTAAATACCTTGGCTACATAATGAGAAGATAAAACTCATTGGAAAAGACCCGGATGATGGGAAAGATTGAAGGCAAAAGGAAAAGGGAATGCAAAGGATGAAATGGATGGATAGTTTCATGGAAGCAATGAACATGATTTTGTAACGACATCAGGAGATAGTAGAGGATAGAAAGGTCTGCCATGAGGTCATGAAGAATCAGACACAACTGAACAACTGGAAGACAGTTTAACTGTCCCAGTTAGTACCATTATTGATTCCCTAGGATTTTTCTAATCTATAATAATATCAGCAAATAGAGTAGGTTATTCTTTTTTTTTGTTGTTTATTTTTATAATTTTGTTATTTAAGCTTTGGAGTTAAGAGTGACTTGCACAAGGTCATATAGCTAGGGAATTATTAAGTATCTGAAGTTGAATTTGAACTCAGGTCCTCCTGACTCCACTGTGCCACCTAGCTGCCCTTTAGTTAGTTTATTCTTCTCCTTATCTTTAAATGTTTCATTTCTTTCATTTGTCTTATAATTACTAGCATTTCAACAAGTATATGAAATAATAATGTAGAGAGTGAGCATCCTTGTTTTACTCCTATAAGTGGAAAAGTTCATGGTATATTCATATAGTATATGATGCATTCATTTGGTAGATAGCTATTTTTATGAGAGTGAAAAGATCTTTCAATGTATATAATTTCTATATTTAAAAAAGAATGAAAAATTGATATGTTTTGTCAAAGACTTGTTCTTGTTGAGATAATCATATAGTTTTTGATGTTTTGTTATTAATATAATTGATTTCATTGATTGTTTACCTAATAATGAATCATCCTTGCTCCCCTGCTATAAATACAACTTTTTCATGACTAATGATTTCTTGGATAAATCACCACTGTATACTTGAAATGATTTTTAATTTAAAAATTTTAATCAATATTTATTAATAATATTGGTCTGTAATTCTTTGCCTTATTTTTCCTGGTTTAAATATTTGAACTATATTTGTTCTATTAAAATTGATAGTATGCTTTATTTTTCAGTTATTGTAAATAATTTGTATAGTATAGGTCAAGTCCAATATAATTATCCTATGAATCCAGCAGATCCAGGAATACACTTTTCATTCATATTTATTTCATTGATTCTCTCCTTTATAATCCTCATTTTTTGTTTTTGTTTTTACAAGGCAATGGGGTTAAGTGACTTGGTCACATAGCTAAGTAATTATTAAGTGTCTGAGGCCAGATCTAAACTTAGGTTCTCCTAACTCAAGGGCTGGTGCTTTATCCCTTATGTCATCTAGCTGCCCCTATAATCTTCTTAATGTAGATTTATGATAATATAATTTCCCTCTGAGGACAGATTTATTTGAATTCTATACATTTTCATAGATTGTTTTATCATTTTCATTTTGTTTTAAGTAATTGTTAATTGTTTCTATTTGTTATATGATTCAAGCATTATTTAGGATATCATTGTGAAGTTCCATTTGGGTCTATGTCTTTCATTTGAATTCCTTGAACTGATTATTATTTTTATTGTATTATAGTTTATAAAATATGTATTTACTGTAGCTACCTTTTTTTTTTAGTTTTTGCAAGGCAACGGGGTTAAGTGGCTTGCCCAAGGCCACACAGCTAGGTAATTATTAAGTGTCTGAGGTCGGATTTTAACTCAGGTACTCCTGACTCCAAGGCCAGTGCTCTAATCCACTGTGCCACCTAGCTGCCCCTATGTAGCTACCTTTTTAATATTTCTTTGAAATACTTCTGTGCTCTAAAAAATGTCAGTATTTGTAAAAAGTTCAATATGGAACTGATAAATACATCTCCTTTAAAGAGATGTTATAATGACTTTATCTCCAATTTCTCCTGCAATTTTGTGCAATTCTCTATTTTCTCTTTATCTTTCTGTTAGACTTACCCATAAACTGAGGGGGTAGAATCACATCTGTCTATAGCTTCTTGCAATTAATATTTCCTTAACCTTCTCAACATTAAACACAATGTAACTTGGTAGTGCTGTTGATAAAGTACCAGACCTGGAATCACATTCTGCTAAAAATGAGAATAATATTAGCATCTACATCTCAAGAGATTTTTGAGGAGGAAATGAGATATTTGTAAAGCACTTGACATAGGGTATGACACATAGTAGGCAATTAATATTAATATTGGTTTGTTTACTATTATTCTTTTCACTGTATTGTAGTTTTCTTGTTTTTACATTTTGAAATTAACATTTGTTTTTGCTTTGTCTGAAATTATAACTCATCCTGTTTTTCCTTTTCCTGAATTATAGTAATTTTTTCCAGTTCTTATTTTTAGACTTTGCATGCTATTCTTAAGGTATATTTCTTATTTCCAAAAGATTGTAAGATTTATTTAAAGAAGTCAAATAAACTCCTCTTTCTATCCTTTTCAATTTGTTCTATTCATTTTTAATTTCATTTTCTTCATCTTTTTTCTTGAAAGGTTCCTCATTTTCTTCCTTATCTATTTTCTTTTTCTATTGTAGACTTTTATTACTTCATATAGACCATTATATTTAGTTCTTTAATGTCTGTATTTCTCATGAAATTAAAACATCTAATATGTCTATTCTCAGGTTCTCTCTTTTGAATAGTTTTGCTATTGTCTTATAGTTCTTACCTCCTAGTCTCTTTTTCCTAATGATCTTTCCCTTTAGAAATACCAGTTCTTGTTGGTTAGAGGGATTTTGACTCATGATAGGAATTTTTATTTCTACCAGATTGTACAATTCAATATTAACTTTTTCCCTTTTCAGGATCACTACCTCCCTTATCATTCAGGCTTTTCTGTGATTACATGCCCTCCCACACTTCTGGGTATCAATTTCCCCCAAGGACTCTGATTCTTCTTTTCTTGAGTCAGGATGAGTAATCTTTCTAATAACTAAATCCCTGTAGATTATACCTATTGTACAATTCCCTTGTCTCTTCATAGAATATCTCTGTTGTTCTTTGGGAATGTAAATCAGTAACACTCCCTCCCACCCCGACACAAGATTTTTTTCCTTCTCTCTATTTCCTCCTTTTTTTCTCTTCATCTATTTTCCAGTAGGTTCTCTTCTTTCTTGGACACTACTGAAGATATTTTCCCCTGTATTGGTAATCTTTGACTTGATTAGGACACAATATGTATTTTCCTCTATCATCTTTCTCCCCATTCCCTTTTTAAGTGCCTGTCCATTCTGTAATTTAGCTCCACCAAAATATTGATTCATTTGTAAGCAATATATTGTGAGGTTTAGTACAAGTTTCAAGCTTATTTCTCAAACATCCTTTTTATTTGACTTCCACTTTCACCATTTTCTTCTTGTACTTTTTTTTGAAAAAGAGAAAAAAATGTATTCTTGTCTATGTTCAGATTGCAATGGCTCTATCACTGGGGTGCATTGCCTTCTTTACTTACCATAAGTTCACCAGAGAAGTTGCTTCAATATTTTCCCCACAGTTGCTATTACTAGCTGTATTTCCCTCCACTTTTTTCCTCCCCATTATCATCTATTCCATTCTCCTTCTCCTTTCTTCCTGTCCCTGTCCAAAAGTGTGTTGTATCTGAGTACCCTCTCACACAATTTTCCCTCTCTTCTTTCATCTATTCCCCTTCCCTCCCTTTTCTTGACTCTTATGTGAAATTTCTTAGCTTCTTCTTCATTGTCTCCTTTCCCTTCCTCCCAATAGTTTACTTTATCACCCATTGACTCCATATTTTTACTATATTATACCATTATATTCCACTCCTTCCTATGCCCAGTCTATTTATGCTCCTTCTAACAGCTCTTATAAATGAGAAATTTCATATTTCAGTATCTTCTTCCCATGCAGGAATACAAACAGTTCAACATAATTAAGTTCCTCATAGTTAGTCCTTCTCATCCACCTCCTCTATGATTTACCAGAGTCCTGTACTTGGAGATCAAACTTTCTGTTCAGCTCTGGTTGTTTCAAAAGGAAAGTTTGAAAGTTCCCTGTTTCATTGAAAGTCCATCTTTTCCCCTGAAATAGGATGTTCAGTTTTGCTGGGTAGTCGATTCATGGTTGTAAACCAAGATCTTTTGCCTTCTGGAATACCATATTCCAATCCCTACAAGCTCTTAATGTAGATGCTTCCAGATCCTGTGTAATCCTGACTATAGAGCCATGGTAGTTGAATTGTTTGTATCTGCAGTTTTTAGTATTCTGTCTTTGACTTGGGTGTTTGGAGATTTGGTTATAATATTCCTGGAAGTTTTTCTTCTGGGATCTCATTCAGGAGGTGATCAGTGAATTCCCTCAATTTCTATTTTACCCACTGATTCTAGGATCAGGGCAATTTTGCTGTATTATTTATTGAAAAATGTTGAGGCTCTTTTCCTGGTCATGACTTTCAGGTAGCCCAAGAATTTTTAAATTATTTCTTCTGGATCTGTTTTCAAGGTCAGTTGTTTTTCCAATGAAATATTTCACATTGTATTCTAAGTTTTGGGCTTGTTTGAAAAGAGTTTTATTTCTTCCTGATTTCTTGCAAAGTTATCAGTGTCCTTTAGTTCCATTCTGCGTTTGAAGGTGTCATTTTCTTCAGAGAGCTTTTTTATCTTCTTTTCTAGCTGGCCAATTCTGCTTTATGAAGATATTCCTCTCCTCATTCACCATTTGTTTTGCTTTTTCCATTTTTACCTAAACTGGTTTTTAACAAATCATTTTCTTCAGTATTTTTTTTTTTGTATTTCTTTCATCAAATTGCTGATTTGGCTTTCATGATTTTTCTGCATTGCTCCCATTTCTCCTCCCAATTTTTCCTTAAACTCCCTTAATTGCTTTTCAGTCTTTTTTGAGCTCATCCATAGTCTGAGCCCATTTTTTATTTCTCTTGGAGGCTTTGGATATGGAAACTTTGAGTTTGTCATTTTCTGAGTATGTGTTTTGATCTTCCATGGGACCAAAGTAATGTTCTATGGTCAGATTTTTCTTTTTCTGTTATTTGCTCATTTCCTCAGCCCAAGGCTAATTTACAGCACTTCCAAGGCTTTGGGTTTTTTGAGGGACACCCCACTAGGACCTTTATTCCTCCAAGGTCTTATGCTCTCTTGCCTGTGCTTTGATATGTAGATGACCACAGGGCTCCCTCTGCTCTCTTGGTTTGGAAGGCAAACAGCAACCCGGAGATGAGTGTGGGCAAACAGCAGAGTCCTACTCCAGGGAGAGCAGAGAGATTTCTGCAGTCTCCATTGACTTCCTTATCATCTGTGGACTGTGCTCTGGAGGTGCAGGCTGGTTTCCCCTGATTCTCACTGCAGGTTCTGCAGCCAGTGCTCCTTACTCCACACTCATTCTGATGCAGCAGAATTCTCTCCCCACTCCTTCAAGCTGCTCCGAGTGATCCCTGTGCTATGCTGTGCTGTTCTGTGCTGTGCTGTGCTGTGCTGTGGCCAGGGCTTTTTTCCAACTCCCAGTCCCAGTGAAACACACCTTTCCCGTGGATCTTCTAAGTTATCTTGGATTGAGAAATTGTATCACTCAATCTTTCTGTGGGTTCTGCCCCTCTAAAGTTTGGCTAGAGTCATAATTTGTTGTCTTTTGGAGTTTAGGGGTGAAGGAGTTTCTGGGAAATTTTGCCTTCATGCTGCCATCTTGACTCCACCCCCTTTCTTGTGTGCTTTTAGAAAAAAAAATTCTTAATCATTTCTCAGAAGTCCTTTTTTTGTTATCCTTAATTATTGTGTATTTAACTTTCTTTTATTTCTATTATCTTGGGTATTTGGAAAGCAAATAATTTGTTCAGATCTATTTTTTTACTTGGAATGCTTTAAATGTCTCTTTCTATTGAATATTCATCTTTGTTTTTCATTAATGGTTAGACTCTGTTTTACAGAGTATGTCACTTTTAGTTGCTTTGTTTTTAAGAAACATACTAATTCATTCCTTTTTGCAGTTTCTTGTAAATGCAGAATAATCTCATTTTACTCGAATTTTCTTTTATTCATATTTAGAAGTCTTTCTACTGATCACTTGCAGTATATCTTTTTAATGATTTGCTTGTTTATTTTCACATTACTACAATATTCTTGCTGTGGAAGTAAATATAACCTCACTACCCCCCAAAAGATAGAGAAGCCTCAAGAGAAATGAAGTGGGGGGGGGGGGAAGAGTACTTCCATCTGTGTTCAGATACTATCGGTTCTAACTCTGGGGTGTGTTGCATTCTTTATCATAATTTCATCAGAGAAGTTGTTTCAATATTTTTCCCATAGTAGGTTTTGTTAAGTATATTTCCCTCCATTCAATACTTCTTGCTCCCATTTATTCTATTCTCTCTCTCTCCCCTTTTCACCTCATTCCCTCTCAGAATTGTGTTGTATCTGAGTGACCTCTGACACTTTCTTCCATCTCTTCTATCACCTATACCCTTCCTCCACCCCCCTCCCCTTTCTGCCATCCCTTTCCTTTTTCCTTGAGGGTAAGATAGATTTCTATGCCCTATTTATTATGTCAGAATTTGTTTTTGGCATTGGAATTGTTAAGAATTATCAATCTGTGTCTTGGAGTTTGCATCATAAGGTTGCTGTTGTATTTCTGTAGACAATTTATGGATCTTTCAAATGGTACGTTTACTATTATTGCATTATGATGTTTAGGTTCTTTGCCTTGTCATCTTCTGGGAAACCAATAAATTTTACACCTATACATACCATTTTCATAATTAGTATGTTTCATAGAGGGAGATCATGTTTTCTTTCAACATTACTGCTAATTACTTACCATTTTGCTGATTGTCTTTTACTTATGTGTATTTGTATTCCTACTCAGTTATCTTTTAAAAAGTTTCTTTTGTAAGACTAACATGGATTAAAGTTTTCTACTTTGACAGTTATTTATGTTGTATCAACCATAAATTCTGCTTTCATAATATTATTTCTCTTTAAAACATTCAGGAATCTTATTATAGTTCCATGCTCTCATAGTAATACACAGGTCTGCTCCCTCTTTAGATGTTTGTCATTGAAATTGTTAAGTACTGTTGGCAATATTTATTCAAAGATATTTGGACTCTTTTAGCTGATCTGAAGGACATTCTCTTCTATTATGAGTAGCTTTCCTTTGTTTATCTGTTTATACTCAAGGTCTTAATTGAATTTTTTTCTCTTGAGATATTTGATAATGCCATTTTTTCCATTTATGTTAGCTTTTTGCTTAGCAGAGTACTACATAGCCACCCAAACATAGCTTACTTCAGTTCCTATTGTTCTTTCTCTTCAGTAGTTCACTATTTGTATTCTGTGTTAAGACACATTTCTGCCTTGTTACTAGCCAGCCTTCTACCTTCTTCTAGGCACTAGGAGTGCTCAGAGTTGAATTTTATTTAAACCTATGGGTTGGTTTGCTCAGTCCTGCCAAATTGTGGTCACTGATGAGGACCAAGTGTACCTTAGGATTAGTTTTTCTAGTTAGTTCATTGTATTGTTATTTCATTAAGGTTAAAAGTATCCCAGATTGCGGAGTGGTCAAAGTTGCCATATCTTTTGTGTTGTTGTTGTTCAGCTGTTTTATGTTTGACTCCTATGACTCTATTTAGGGTTTTCTCAACAGAGATACTGGAGTGATTTGCAGTTTTCTTATCCAACTCATTTTATAGATGCAGAAACAGTCAAATAGGGTTGAGTGACTTGCCTGGGATCACAGAATTAGTATCTGAGGCCACATTTGACTCAAGGAGACAAGCCTTTTGCATTCCAAACTTAGTACTCTATCCACTATGCCACTAACCATCCCTTTATCTCTTGGACATAATTCCTAGTTTGGAGAGTTAAGTGAGGTCTTAAGGTTTGAATAATACGCCTACTCCGATATCTTATTTATCATGTGACCAGGAAGTCAGGATTATTATTATTGAGTTTTAATATTGCTGACAATAATATTGGCCTAATATTTATATGATATTTTGAGGTTTGCAAAGCAATTTAGAAATATTATATAATTTTATTCTTATCACAACCATGGGGCATAGCTGTCATTATTTTTTCCACCTTTTATGAGTGAGGAAACTGAGACAAAATGTCTTTTTCAGGGTGTCACAGCCAAAAAATTTCTGGTTCGAATTTGAACTTAGATTTTCTTGATTTCAAGTTCAGTACTCTACCTAGTACATTGCCTAGCTGCTTCTATGGTATAAAGTCCAGAACCCATTCAATTCAGAGGTTACAGAGTCATTCCAAGTCATATATTTATGTCAATACTGAGATACAGATGTGATTGTAGGGAAAAACATAACTTTTTTTGGTTTAGTTTAAGTGAAAAGTGATTAAGACTTGAATTAGATTCATACCTATGTCACAGAGAAAAGGCAATTTACAGTCAAGATATATGGAGATAGAATATTTTGTATATTTATGTGGATGTGTTAACCACCAAGGTTACAAACCTAAGTGACTAAAAGGAAGGACAGGGTCTTAGTAAATTCAGAAGAAGGATGAGTTAAGAGGGAAATAGCAGTGAGAACCACCCCACCCCCCAAAGGAAAGAAAACAGCTACTAGAGAATGTTCTTTCAATATGTCTTGAATTTGTGATTTCATTGTTATTGCTGTTATCATTTCACTTTCATATTCAACAATCTCCAATGGCTTCCTGTCAGTTTTGGCAGAGCATGTTAAAGCTGGTATACTAAAGTCATATTTAGAGCCTCAGGTTTGAAACTTGATTTTAAAAGAAAGTATCATTGTATTTACATTCAAGCTAAAATAAAAATATGTTCTTTGAAAGACATAAAATGTTTCATTTTCTTTCAGTAGTTCAAGACATGTATATTAAATGCCCACTCATAAAAAGTTTTCATTATAATTCATTAATCTAGTTGAAAATACAAAAACATATTTTAATTGAACAGTTCACACATTTCCCATGTCATTGACATTTTACTCTTAATTTTATTTTCATAAACCAAGAGACAAGAATAATGGCGTAGGGGACTATGGGAAGAGAAGATTGCTCAAGAAAGAGCTTCTTATCTATTTTTGTTTTGGTTCTCTACTATATTTTTAAAGCAGAATTCTTATTTACAATAATTTAAACAAGATAGATTTGCAACAAAATTAATAAATGCAAATATAAATATAATGTCAGTTCTATGAGTAAATTTAATCAACATGATATTAACATTTTGAAGCAAATACTAAAACCATATTATTGTGACTTTATACAAAACTCATGGATTCTGTCTTCCACCCTTGGTCATACTGTCAAAGAATAATTTCTAAGGTCAAATCTAAACTCTTTAAATTGACATTCATAATCTACCTTTATTCATTTATTCCAAAAACATTTATTAAATGTCCAATATACACATACATGTACATATACATATACATACACATATAATACACATATACATATACAAATAAATTTCATATACTTTGCTCATGAACAATGAATAAAACATGAGTATTATTATTAAGAGTAATAATAGCAGCCTAACATTTATACGGTATTTTAATATTTGGTGAGGAATTTAGAACTATTATGCCATTTTATCCTTATAAAAACCATGGAGCATAGATGCTATTATTTTTTCCCATTTTACAAGTGAGGAAACTGAGACAAAGAGGTCATGACTTGCTCAGGGTGTCTTAGTCAATAAATTTCTAAGCTTGAATTTGAAATTACTTGAGCTTTGATGTTTGTGGATATGCAACATTCACATTATGACTTTGAAAGCAGGATAAGGAAAGAGTGAAAGAGATAGAGAAGTACATGAGAAATGTATGAAAATCATAAAGTCTAGCTCGAGAACTGGTAGTCTCTCAGGAGACACTGAATTCAGTCTCATCATTTTATTTTATTTTTTTAGGTTTTCTTTTTGCAAAGCAGATGGGGTTAAGTAGCTTGCCCAAGGTCACACAGCTAGGTAATTATTAAGTGTCTGAGACCGCATTTGAACCCCAGGTACTACTGACTCCAAGGCTGGTGCTTTATCCACTATGCCACCTAGCCGCCCCTATGTCTCATCATTTTATAGATAAAAAAACCGAGACCAAACTAGTTAAGTGATTTACTCAATGTTATTTAGATAATAAGTGGCAGACCTAGAAAGGTATAGGATTCTGTAGCTGAGAGATGAATCTGGAAAGAGAATGTGGTTAGCCACATCAACAACTGCACAGTAGGTAAGGAGTATAAGATGTTTAAAAAAATGTAGATTGGCTATTGTAAACTTAGAGAACAAATTCATTAGAATGGTGAGAATGAAAATCCAAAGGTAAGAGGTTGAGAAAATATTGGGGATAGAAAATTTTAACAAGATATTTAATAGTATACAGTATAAGCATAAAATGGTTATTTGATTTAGATAAAACAAATGCTATTAGGAGCAAATTAAGGAGCACGGAAAATTATCTCTTAGATCTAGGATGGGGAAAAGTTCATGACCAAATGAGATAAATTAGTTGAAGTCAAAATGAATAATTTTGATCATATACAATTTAAGAGTTTTTTTTTTTTTGTATAAACAAAACCAGTACGCCAAAATTAGAAAGAAAGAAGGATGCTAGAGGGGGCAGAGTAGGATCCACTTCCTTTGATAAAGATCTTAAAAATACAGGAGATTTAACCAAATTTATAAAAATAGGTGCCATCCACCACTTGACAAGTGGTCAAATGATATGACCAGGCAGTTTTCAGAGGAATAAATGAAAATTATCAATACTATTTGAAAAAAGATGGTCTCTATCACTACTAACTAGGAAAATACAAATTAAAACAATTCTGAGTTGCTACAACCATTAGATTTGCTAAGATTACAGAAAAGAAAAATTATAAATGCTGGGGGATGTGTGGGAAAATGAGTACACTAATGCATTGTTGGTGGTGCTCTAAACAATTCTACTATTCTGGAGAAGAATTTGGATCTATGTCCCTAAAGATATCAAATTAACCCACTATACCACTATAACAACTATAATATAGCTATACAATAAGGAAATCAAAGAAAAATTATAAGGACCCATGTATATACAAATATTCATAGCAACTCATTTTGTAATGGCTTTGATTTAGAAACTGAGAGGATGCTCAAACAAGGTGTGGTAATATGAATTGACTAGAATATTATTGTGCTATAATAACTGATGAAGATGGTGTCTGAAATCCCCAAAGCAAATCGCCATCCATAGATGGAAAAGAAGAGATATTTTTTGCTTTTCTTCCTCATGATGTAGGGTATTAGTGAAATAGATACTCATTAAATGATAGAAAAAATGAATTGGACAGTATATTCACCCCCTCAGACCTTTAAGAAGAAAGAAAAAATTACAAATCTGTACACTTTGGAGGATGGAAGGTATGATTTTTTAAAAAGATGTTTCATGATGAAAAAGTTGTCCTGTAATTTTCAGAAGAAAATAAAAAGAACTTTCAGTGGGAACAATATTTATTTTATTTTCTAAATATTATATTTATTTGTTTTTCCAATGACATGCAACAGTACATGCAAGGGTTTGAGTTTTACATTTTTCTCCCTCCCTTCCCTCCTCCTCACCCTGATAGAAAGCAATCTGATAAAGGCTCTACATTTATAACCATGCTAAGCGTAGACCATATTGATCATGATGTGAGAGAAAAATCAAATCCAAACAGAAGAAAAAACATTACAGAGAAAAATAATACAAATGACAACTTAAAAAATTGAAGATAATAGTCTTCATCTAAATTCCACAGTTTCTCCTCCGGATATGGATGGTATCTTCCATTACAAGTCTTAAAATTGTCTTTGATTATTGTACTGCTGAAATGAAAAAGTCCATCATGGTTGATCCAATGTTGTTGTTAGTGTTTATAATGTTCTTTTGTTTCTTATCACTTCACTCAGCATCAATTCAAACAAGTCTTCCCAGGTTTTTCTGAAATCCCATTCCTCATGATTTCTTATAGAATAATAGTGTTCCATCACATACATATAACCACAATTTGTTCAGCTACTTCCCAAATGATGGTCATCCCCTTAATTTCCAATTTTTTACTACTTCAAAAAGAGCTGCTATAAATATTTTTGTGCATGTCAACTTTTTACCCTTTTTCATGATCTCTTCAGGATACAGACCCAATCGTGGTATAGTAGTTGGATCAAAGTGATGCACATTTTTATTATCCTTTGGGTATAATTCCAAATTGCTCTCCAAAAAGGCTGGATCAGTTCACGGCTCCACCAACAATGCATTAGTGTCCCAGTTTTCTCACATCACCTCCAACATTGATAATTTTCCTTTCTAGCTATATTGATCAATCTGGTAGGTGTGAGTTGGTACCTCAGAGATGTTCTAATGCTCATTTCTCTAATCAATAATGATTTAGAGCAAATTTTTCATATGATCATATGATGATTTCTTCATTGCCTGGGAACAATATTTATTGTATCAGACATATAAAAAAGGAATGAGAAGATCAAAACAGTGTTAGGAATACTAGAGTCCAGAAGGAATTTAGGATTAGGGGGAAAATATTAAAGAAAAACCTCACCCATACTTCAACCAGTGATCCTTCTTCATAGCAAAAGGAAAAAAAGCAGTTAAATCAACTGACAAATTGACCACATTAAATTGCATATTCACAATTTCATATCCATATATTTTCACTTCTGCACTGAGGGGAGAGATCTATATTTCCTCACCTCTTCTTTAGGGTAAAAAAGAAATTATAATAATATAGCATTCAAAACGATATCTAGAGAAAAGAAGAGAGACAAGGAGAATTTACCTGAAGAAAATGGCATAAAATTGATAGAATTCCAAGGAAAAGAAGAACTACATACCTTTTGTTTCTGTTTTCTCTTCAGTTCAACAAGCATTTTTGGAGCATCTGCTATATTCATACATTAAACTAGTGATTTGAGATTTAAAAATATGAATCAAAGAGAGCAACATTGTGAGATATCAAACCCTCAGGAAACTTACATTTTATTAGATGAAAAAGTATAGAAATACAGATAAACACATAAAAATGGACTAAATACAAATTAATCTCAGTATTGGTAAGGATCACTAAAATGTGGAATCAGGAAAGATCTGCTATAACTGGTAGCACTTGAAGGAATCTAGGGATTCTCTAAGACTGAAATGAGGAGAAGATAAATTGCAGGACTGGAGAGACAGTCTCTCCAAAGGCACTTGAGGCAAGAGGAGAAATGTTCCCAAGAAAGGGAGCAACAAAAAAAGTTGATTTGGGTCCAACATATAGTGCATAGAAGTAATGAGTAAATAATCTCAAAAGGTTGGTTAGAGCTGGATTGTGAAGAGTTTTAAATACCAGATAGATAAATTTGTGTTTAATATTTGAGGATGAAGAGGACATGAAAATTGTTTTTTTTTGTTGTTGTTGTTTTGGCAAGGCAATAGGGTTATGTGATTTGCCCAGGATCACACAGCTAAGTAATTTATTAAGTGTCTGAGGTCAGATGTGAACTCAGGTCAACCCAAGGCTGCTAATTTATCCACTGTACCACTTAGCTGCTCCAACATGAAAATTTCATGAAAGAAATGATCCAATCTCATTTTCAGAACGACAATTTGGCAACTGTCTGTAGGATGGACTGGAGGGGAGAGACTAGAGGTTGTAAATCTTTTTAAGAGCCTTTTACCAAAATAGATAAGAGGTGATGAGGTCATGACTTTGATGAGTAGAAGCAATGGCAGTAGAAAGAAGAAATGCAGGTATATCATCAAAGAGTATCTTTTTAATAGAATATAAAGTCTTTAATGGGGACTTTTTCACTTTTTCTTCATTTCTTTACTGTATACATATTTAGATATAAGTGATACTTGATAACATTAAATAAGAATGTTCACAGTAGAAAAAATTCCTGGGAGAAAGAATTTTGTTCCTTTTAAAATGTTTTATTTATATTTTATTAAAATATCATTGTGAATTCCCAGTTGTTCTTCTGGTCCCCAAAGCATGATTAAGACCAAGGTGATTTATGATATAGAAAAGAGTATAAAGCAATTCTAATAAGTTCAGGTCTCCTGGCCCCAGTGAATGTTATCCAGTAGTGTTGAAGGAACTTGCATGTTTGATTTCAGGGTCATTATAGATAATCTTTGAAAAACTATGTAGGTTGCTAGAGATGCAAACACATTGGAAATTGCCAACTATTTCCTCATTTTCCATAGTCTCTGACATCTATGATGTTCAATCACCAAGGAAAGTCAAATTCTTGCTGGAAGATAAAATGAGAGGCAGCAATAATTGAGCTTGTCTGGAAACTCTCTCCCAAGCAGCTTGACAATGTAAGCACGGACAGAGAAGAGTAAAATGAATGAAGAACCATGAGCTATATTCTTGTATTCATTTACTTTAGGAGACTCATACCACTAAGTAGAGCAGGTCCAAGTAGTGTGGTGCAGTGGACAGAGTATTATTTTGGAATTAGAAGTCATGGTTCCCAATACCAGTGCAACTGTTTATTCCTTGTATGGCCATGGCCAAATTGCTCAATTTTGGGATTAAAGTCCCTTGTCTTTAAAATGTTGGGGGGGGGAGACCAGATGACCTCTATGGTCACTTTAGGATTTAAACTTCTAAACTGATCATCTTAACTAGAGCTAAGTGTTCTCAGATCACCATAAACACATTCATCTGCTTGCACTAAGGAGCATCATCCCTTTTCTCTCATCCTCATTTAATCAGTCTGGTAAACACCAACACTCTTTGGTAACTTATTATAGCCTCTAATAAACTAATTCCAAGTAATTATTCTACTCAACTTAGGCATGCTTACCAGAGCAGCAACTATTCTTCTCCCTTTGAGATGTATTATTCTTCTTCTCTTACTAATAACAGTTTTTTGAAATGAAAAAAAAGGAAATCCAGAAATTTTAGGAGAATGAATTGGTTCTAAAACCTGACACAATTCTAGAACAAATTCTGAAACAGATAGCTTAAGATCATTTAGCAATAATTTGATGCTCTCTGGGATCCACAAAGGGTCTACTACAAAAAAAAAAGTCATTAAGAACAAATCTCATCTCCTCTTTTTAAAGTAACAAGATTGACAGATTGGGAGAGTGATATAGACAAATAGTTTATTTGATATAATCACCAGAATTTATCAAAAATTATCACATTAACAATGTAAAAAATTGGAAACATGAAGATTTCATGAAAGTATAATTAAGGGGGCAGCTAGGTGGCATAGTGGATAAAGCACCAGCCTTTTGAGTCAGGAGTACCTGGGTTCAAATCTGGTCTCAGTCACTTAATAATTACCTAGCTGTGTGGCCTTGGGCAAGTCACTTAACCACATTTGCCTTGCCAAAAAACCCCCTAAAAAAAAAGAATGTATAATTAAGTGAATCCACACTCAAAATGCTCAAATGGATGTTTCAACACATCAATTGGGATACAGAGATGTAGATCATCACCAATCCATAGTTGCCCATGCTATGCATACAATTTTTTTTCACGATGGCTCAAAAGTTCATCACTGCAGTTCACCAGTTATGCTGGAGACCTTCTTTCACTTTATCTTGATGTTGCAAGAATACTTAAGGAATAATTTGACTGTTCATAAATCTCTTTTTCTTGCCATAAGACCAACCCATCTACTCTTCTTATTATAAAGTTTCTCAATGATGTCATTTGACCACATTTTTCAGAATTCTTCCCTGGATATATGTGAAGTCTTCTCACATGCACTCTATTTCTTTCCCTTGATGTCTGAGCAATTTTCATCTTTTGTTCTTTGGAGGTGGAAATATTCCACATGTTTACCAGCAACACTAGTAGAACTTTTGTATTGAAAAGATAGAAAGATAAACAATTTAAAATTAAATTAATGTCAAAATAGGGGAAGATTTTTGCTGACTTTCCAGAGAAATCTCTATGAAATTATCAATGAGTTATAAGAATAGAAGACTGATGACAGAAAATCTAAAATTGCAGATTTCTTTTTAATTCAGAGATATTCCATTTTATCAATGATAGAAATAATACTAAAAATTTCTTTTTATAGACTAGAACCTTTACCCAAGTCAAAGACAAGTGGAATTTAAATGGTATTGCAAACATACATACAACATATAAGACACATATTTATTTATGTGTATAATTTGTATATTAGGATTGTTGCATACATACACACAACATATATAAACACATATGTGTTATGTATATAATTTGTATAGTATATATGTGTTTATGCATATAATTTGTATATATGTATATCATATAAATTGTATAAGTGCGGGATGGAGGATAACAAGTTTGATGTAGAAAAGAGAAAATCTAGTGATTTTGACAACTGCAAGCTTAATTTGAACCAGAAATGTAAAACTACTATCTTATTTTTAATCTATAATAAGGAAAATGGGGGCAACTAGGTACCCAATGAGTAGAACACTAGCCCTGGAATCAGGAGGGACCTGAGTTCAAATTTGGCCTCAGTCTTGAAACTTATTTAGCTGTGTGACCTTGGGCAAGTCACTTAAGCCCATTGCCTTGCAAAAAAAAATAATGAAAATGTTTTTCCTGAGTTTGCAATGGCTTCCTTTTATTACACATTCATCATATGATATATGATGTTGAATTCTGGATTTTCCATTTTAAGAGACTAGATGTAAGTTTAGAGACTGACTTTAAGGTTTTAGTGACAGAAAACTCTCAGAAATCTCTATCAAAGAAGGCCTCTTTTCTGCAACATACTGACCATATACTTAAACATTTTTCTAGAGTCCTGAGAGATTATATCACTAATCTAGGAATATATACAACCAATATGATTCAGATATGGAACTTTAACCCACATCAATCCTAATTTTGAAACTGCTTCTGTATAGGGGAATATTGATGAATTAGAGTTCTGAAAGAAATGAGCAGAACCAGGAGAACATTTCACACATTAACAGCAACATTGTGAGATAATCAACTATGATGGATGCAGCTCCTCTCAGCAGTTCCGTGATCAAGTACAATCCTGAAAGATCTGTTATGGAAAATGTCACACATATTCAATGAAAAAACTATGGAGTTGTTCAGAGCAATGTATACAACTTTAACTTTTTAAAAACATCTTTGTTTTTTCTTCCTTTCTCATTTTTCTTTGCCCCTTAGTTCTAATTCCTCTTACTATGAAAATATGTTTAACATGATTGTACATATGCAATCTCTACTACTGCTATGGGGAGAGGATAGTGGAAAAAGGGTGGTAGAATAATGTGGAACTCAAAAGATTCCAAAAAGATGAGTGTTGAAACCTGTCTTTGCATGGAAAAAAGAAATTAAAATGAAAAGTAAATGAATAAAGAAAGAAAGAAAGCTGAAGTAGTGTTCTTTGGAACACAAGGGGTTTGGAAATCAAGTTGTATGGGAAGTAGTTGAAAGGGATAGAAAATGAGTTTAATTTTCTCCTTGCTTCTGCTATTTAATGAATGACTTAGATATAGACATAATAACTGAATATGTAAGAATAAACGGTTCAGACTTTTTTAAAATTTAGATGGGATATCTCCTTCACCAATTAGCAGAAATAAGATTCATTATTATTATTATTGTTATTATTATTATTATTTTAAGGTTTTGTAAGGCAAATGGGGTTAAGTGGCTTGCCCAAGGCCACATAACTAGGCAATTATTAAGTGAATGAGGCTGGATTTGAACCCAAGTACTCCTGATTCCAGGGCTGGTGTCCAATCCACTCCAACACCTAGCTGCCCCTCAGAATTATTTTTGATAGTCTAGAAGAGTGTACCAAATTCATAAAAATGAGATTTGACAGCCAAAAGTTAAAAATCTTCATTTGATTTACAAATTTACAAAATTTATGGGACAGGAGACTTTAATGACAAAAGTTTAATAAGAACCAAAAATGTGAGTTTAGAGACTTTAATGACACAAGTTTAATAAGAATCAAAAATGTGAGTTTCTTTTTAAAAGCAGCTTCAGTTTAAGTATAATTCCCAGGAAATAAGATGTGATGACCTGATCAGATTCTGAAGTATCATATTATATTTTGGGCAGTGCATTTTAAGAGGATAGGGATAAGAAACAGGGATAAGAATTAGATTGGTAATTTATCTTATAAATTGAACTCTCAAGTGAGAAAATTCCCAGAAGGTCAACACTTTTTCTGCATCATTTGTCCTTAGATATTTGTCTAGAGCACTAAATTATTGGATCAGTGTTTCACAGACATAATCTGTCAGAGGCTGGATATGCACTCAAATTTTCCTGTTTTTCTGACTAGTTCTGGATATCTTCCAATATGTTGACTCCATTTATTAGGAAAAATTACAGTGACTCAAAGAGTGTTCTCAGGATGGTGAAAAGTCTAGAAAATATGTCATATGAGGAAAAATATTTGATGTGAAGAAAGAAAACAGCAGAAAACATATTTATAAACTTGTATTATAAATTATTGCTCTCTTCAAATTTTTAAAGGGCTGATGGGTAAGAGTGGGAGTCATTTGTCCTTTGTATTCCCCAATGTACAAAATCAAAGAGTGGAGGTTCAATTTAGTAATCCTTTATTAAGCAGCTCCAATATGCATTATACACAATATCAGTTCAATGAAAGGAAGAATTTAACTAATACAAGTTATATACAAAAATAGCCTGAATTACCTCATGAAGACGTGATCTTCCTATCCCTGGAAGCATTCAATGAGCTGATCCATCTGTCAAGTAAAGAGAGGATTCCTCAATGGATATATTGTTATATTCTACTAAACTACCTGAGGGCAAGAATAGTTTCACTTCTGTTTGTTTATCCCCAGTGACCAAAAGAATAGTTTACATATTGTGCATATTTTGTAAATTGTTTTTAAAAAATGAATTGTGGTTTGACTAGATAACCTCTGAAGTCCAGTCCAATTGTCATATACTCTTATTTGAAGCTGTGATCTGAGATAAAGGGAACTCTGGCTACCTTCTGTTTCATTATCTCTTGGCATGCAGAAAACCAGGTTGCTTTGTCATATGCTTCAGCATAATTGGATCTAGTAGAAAATTTGAAAACTGTGGGAGAGCTACTCTAAATATGTTCCAATAAAGTAGGAAGTTTATCCTACTCATTTCCTAACAATTAACTATCCATTCCTGGCTGACTACACAGAAACAGGACTTTGAACACACAATACAAAGAGAAACAGCTGAACAGGCCTCAAATACTTCTCAATATTGGTTCCCTGGGTTTTCTGTTATTCAAGGATCCATTTCCAGGGCTTCTGCTAAGCCTCACTGAGAATTTGACTTAAAAACCCAAAGTCAAACTCTGAAATTGAATTCAGACAGAACAATATGCTCTGCAATAGAGAATTTTGAATCTGAGAATGATGAGTCAGAGTTCAAACAGAAAGACAGCTATTGTAAAATCAGGTCTACTTGACTTAAAAGCAGCATAGATGACCCGCTAGATAACCTAATAAGGAAGGAAACTTGAGGGTATTAGCTCACTAAGGTGCATTTGTATCCCAGAGAAGAGTGGCGCCAAGCCAAATATCTTCCTCTGACAAATATTACCAATATTTTTTTTTAGCTCAGGAGTAAATATGAACCATCAATGTTGGGAAACATGTATAAAATGCTTCAGGGCACATGAATTTCTTTTTTTAATTTTTTTTTCTAATTATATGTTAAAGGTAGTTTTCCACATTCATCCTTTTGCAAGCTTTTGAGTTCCAAGTTTTTCTACCACCCTCCTTTCCCTCCCCTCTCCCCATGACAGTAAATAATCTTATATAGGTTGTATATGTATTATATACTTATGAATATATTAAACATGATGTATAATCATGTTTAATATATTTCCATATTAGTGATATTGTAAAGGAGGAATTAGAACTAAGGAGGGGACCACAAGAAAGAAAGAAAAATATAGAAGAAAATTTAAAAAGTTAATAAAATATGCTGTGCTATGTATCCAGTTTTGTTAATCTGGATGTGGATGGCATTTTCCATAACAGATCTCTCATGATTGTCCTGAACTGCTGA
The DNA here is from genome assembly GCF_037893015.1 of Macrotis lagotis. Lineage (NCBI taxonomy): Eukaryota > Metazoa > Chordata > Mammalia > Peramelemorphia > Peramelidae > Macrotis > Macrotis lagotis. Next base: position 91,321,116 of record NC_133664.1, on the reverse strand, counting down.
GGGGAACTGAGTCTATCATAGTTGATCATCTCATTATGTTGCTGTTAATGTGTGTAATGTTCTCCTCATTCTTCTCACTTCCTTCAGCATCAGTTCATGCAGGTCTTTCCAGGCTTTTCTAAAGTCCATTTGCTCTTTATTTCGTATAGACAAATTGTGTTCCATCACATTCATATACCATAACTTGATCAACCATTCCCCAATTGATAGTCAATTTCCAATTCTTAGGGCACATGAATTTCCAGCATAAGTTTCTGAGGTTTAGTATCTATTGGATTTTGCTAAGATGGTATAAGATCTCATGGACATTATAGATTTGATTCTAGGGCCAACCCTAATTATCTTTGAGAAACAGATGCTTTTTCACCTCCCTTAATAAAAATATCTACTTTTTCCTCCATCATTCTGAACCCAATTTACTATCTTGGGCTGATTCTTATTGATTTTATGAGAGGTACTGCAATTAAACCAGTTTTTAAGTGAAAAACCTAAAATGTTTGGAGGAACTAAAGCTATTTCTCAGAATTATGAGGACACCAAAAGTGCCTGAGCAGAGGTGTAGGTGTGTGTGTGTGTGTGTGTGTGTGTGTGTGTGTGTGTGTGTGTGTGTGTGTGTTTCAGTATTTCTTATAGAAAGAAGGGGCTCTGGAAGAGAAAGGCATATTAGGTGAAAGTAGGGTAGAAGACTGAACAGCTGGTTAAGAGGATGGAATATTAGAAAAGGATTTAGATCTAGGGGCTATGATTTAAAAATTATGGGGGGCAGCTAGGTGGTGCAGTGGATAGAGCACCGGCCCTGGAGTCAGGAGTACCTGAGTTCAAATCCGACCTCAGAAACTAAATAATTACCTAACTGTGAGGCCTTGGGCAATCCATTTAACCCCATTTGCCTTGATTAAAAAAACACCCTAAAATAAAAATTAGGAAGGGAGAGCATGGACCTCAGTTTCATCTTCAAAATGATTTTAATTAATTAAAATGTCTTTCAAATCTCTTGCTTCTCTAAATGTATGAACTTTTGATTTCAATTATCCAGACACTTGCTTAAATACTACTGTCAATACTATAGTACAATGAAGACTTGCCATAACAAAAGTTTTTGTCATTTAAATGGTGGATAATGTAAAAAAGCAAAACTCATCTAGACTTGATATATATATATATATATATATATATATATATATATATATATATATATATTTATTTATTTTCCTGAAGCCTTCATATCTAATCAAGTAAGGTTTTCAACTAAAATGGGAATATAAGCAGGGTAAAAGCTCCCAATATCATATTTCAAGCTAGGGAATAAAAAAAAGTAGCTACAAGAAAAGCATCAGAGATAGACGATAATTCATAGAGACAAAAATACAAGAAAGAAATCTTCAATAGAGTTCAAAATAGTTATAGGTAACATTTATATAATGTTTCCTATGTACTAAGATAGTGCTAAGTACTTTACAATTATTATTTTATTTGATTCTCACAATACCCTTGGGAGAAAGGCATTATTAATATTTCTAGTGTACATATGTGGAAACTGAGGCAAAGAGATTAGGAGAGATGCCCAGGATCACCTTGCTAGTGTCTAAGTCCAGAATTGAACTCACTGTGACACCAGGTCCAGTTTTATATCTACTCTACCATTTGGTTGCCCCCATTATCTCAGCTAAATATACACAAATTATTATATAATGGTAGCATAACCAGATAAACATGGAAGCTAATTTATCTTTGACTAGCTAGATAGTGCAGTGGGTATACTGAAAGGTTGGAGATCAGGAAGACATCTTCCTAACTTCAAATCTGACCTCAGATACCTACTAGCTGTGTGATCCTGAACAAGTCTCTTAACCCTGTTTGTCTCAGTTTTCTCATCTAAAAATGAACTAGAGAAGGAAATGACAAACTGTTCCAGTACTTTTGCCAAGAAAACCCACAAGTACTCATTAAGAATTGACCATGATTGAAATGACTGAAAAATAATTTGCCAAGAAAACCCTTAAATGAGGTAACAAAGAGTTGGACTTGACTGTAATAACAAAACAACAACAAATTTGTCTTCATGAGTATTGCTTTGTAGGATTAGACTGACAATTAACTGGAAAAGTATGCTTTATTCAAAAGAATGGAAAAAGAGGAATAGCAAATCATATTACAAAGTAATATGCATGGGAAGGAATCCAGGAACCTGAAAAAGGATGGAATCATGGTGGAGAATGGTTGGACAAAACACAGATTGAAAAATAGAAGTAACATTGTGTCTATAGGTACTATAGATGACTGGAAAAGAAGAAAATAAAAGCACAAGTTTGGGATACAGGTTCCAAAATGAACATGGAAAAATCATATAGCTGTGACTGAAGATAAAAAGACAGTATGCTATAAAACTTGAACTCGGAGGACTTTAATATGAAGCCTGGCTCTGCCACCTACTATTTGTATGATTTTCTTTGGGTCTTTTATTCATGGTGGGCCTCAGTTCCCTTATGTTCAAAATGATTTTAATTAATTAAAATGTCTTTCAAATCTCTTGCTGCTATAAATGTGTGATCAATTGATTTCAATTATCCAGACACTTGCTTAAATACTACTGTCAATACTATAGTACAATGAAGACTTGCCATAACATAACTTTTTGTCATTTAAATGGTGGATAATGTAAAAAAGAAAACTCACCTAGACTTGATTTCCATCCAAAAGGATAAACTTGTGACTGAAGCTGTTTAGAGAAACAAGGTTGTTACATTGCAAAATCATCAACAACTTTTAAAAGTTTAAAGTTTAATTGTACACCATAACTGCAACATGGGGTTGATCAACCTTAATAGATCTGCTCATTTCATCAGTGCGATACTCAGGGGCAATTTTAGGATTTCTGTGATGGAGAATTCCATCTGTATACAAGGAAAGATTGCGGAGTATAAACAAAGACCAAAGACTGCTTCAAATAAAAAAAAAATTATCTTTTGTATTATGTAATTTTTTCTGTCTCATATATTTTATTTTTTTTCCTTAAGGATAAGATTTTTCTCTTAACACATTCAATTTTGATCATTGTATACCATGGAAACTATGTAAAGACTATCAGTCTGACTTCAGTGGTGGGGGTAAGGGAAGCAAGGTTGGGGGAAAATTATAAAATTAAAAAAAATTAAAAATGAAATTAAAAAAAAATTAAACTTTAAAATTTAAATTTAAAAAACTCATGTATAAGCGATGGAAACAAGAGAGGTGACTAAGAGGGATATAGAAGCAAGGCTTGCTCCTTCATTGTATCAGGTGCCCTGAAATTCTGAATGACCTGAGAACAGTGAGGAATGCTTCGAGAATTTTTTTTTCTTTTAGCCTATATAACATAGTTCCAATCTGCTACTCTGGTAATTTTTCCAGTTTGGGATTAAAAAAACTGTTCACAGTAATGGTGCACACAAATACAAGCATAATTCCTCACTTTTGAGACAGAATTTATCATATGGTATATCAAAGAGAGAACAAGAGCAACTTAAGATCATAGAATTCAGAAAGCATTTTAATATGAAGAATATAAATTAATGGCAAATACTTCTAATATCTATGCCCTCAAACAAACTACCTTCCCTTCCCTCCAATCCACAAAAGATAAAAGATTTTATTACAGACCTAATCTCAGTTCTATGTTCACTCCAGGGAAGCAAGAAACATTGGGCAACAACTTGCTGATGACTAAGAGAATGCTGAAAGTCAGTGCTACTACTGTGTCTTTGGGATTTAGATGTTATGTCTTTGGGACATAACATCCCTGAACCATAGTCCTACAAGAGGAAAGGAAAAGTCTGCATTCATTGGAAGAAGAGAAATCATATTGAGTCCCAAGTCAATCATTAGCATGAGTGATGAAATGTCCTCTACCTACATCAGGAATGCTATGCCAGTATCTGACCTTGGCAGAGGATTGGATGGAGAGACTTCCACTATATTCCTATTGTCCCAACAATATGTAGTGCTCTAGGTCACTTTCTTTCCTTTTGTTTTTTTTCCCCATCTGAATTTTAACCTTGATATTTTCTACTTCTACATCCTCTTATTTTGAGTTTTTGTTTTTGTTTTTTCTTTTAAATTATCCCAAGTTGATAAATACTATGCTAATTCTGTGCTCAAAATAAGCACAAATGGCAACTTCTAAAAAACAAGTTCAGAAAAACCTGTATTTCATTTCTATTCAGGGATACTGTTCTTCTCATGGAGAAAAGGGAATCAAAGACTATAGGAATATTGCTCAAGGTGATTTGGAAATTTATAATGGCTAATAAAAAAGAGATAAAACCATTCAAAGCTTATTTTTAATTCTCTTTTTCCTGCCAAGGTAAATGATCCTTGGACTGGAAAGGCTAGAATGAAAAAAAGGTTAACAGAGAGTTGTTATCCAAGATAAATGAAGAGATAATAAGAAAGTAACTAGTTGCCCTTGACAAATATACAAAGCTTCATCCCTTGATAATAACAGAAAGTTCAGATAACATTACTAAGCCATTGTTTGTGATCTTTGAAGGAGTTTTTGGAAAGTAGGAGAGATTTAATAAGATTAAAGAAGAAAATGTCCCAGTTTTCAAAAAAAAGAGGAAGAAAAAATAGTTTAAATACCCTAAAAATTCTTGAAATTGTTATTAAAGGAATGCTGAGGTTTATATGAAAAAAAGTGATAATCATAAAGAATAAGGATGCTTTTTCAGACATAAGAGTATGCCAGATTAACTCAATTTTTTTTGGTAAAGCAATGGGATTAAGTAACTTATCCAAGGGCATACAGCTAAGTAATTAAGTATCTGAGGTTGGATTTGAACTCAGGTCTTCCTGACTCCAGGGCTGATGTTCTATTCACTGTCCCAGCTACTCCTAAACGCATTTTTTTTTCAATAGATTGCTAGACTAATAGATCTAAGGACTGTCACGGACATAGTTTTTTTTTTTGGGGGGGGGAAGAACTGGATATTAATGCAGTTTGGATTAGTCATCAATGAATTGATATAAAACTGGAATATAATTCTAGTGGACTGTCTGTGGGATTGCCCTTTTCCCTGTGCTTTTTGTAAGTTCTATCATTTACTTGTATATAACAAAGATGGAATACTTATCAAATTTGTAAATGACACAAATTCTGAGAGAGACAACTCACATTGGAGAAATTTGGTTTCCAGAAAAGTCTCAGCAGGTAAGATCAATCAGACAAATCTAATAAAGTGAAATTTGTAAGGGAATCAGTCTTATTTAAGTTCATGCATCAGTTCATTTTAAAAATGAACAACAATTACATGCTGAAATAACATTTCATATTAAAAAATCTAAGTCTTTTAGTGGAATATATGGTCAGTATTAATCGACAGTGTGACTAATGTAGTCAAAATAGTTAATACAATTTTGGATCACAGTAAGACAGCAGATTTACTAGATTGTGAGACCTGATCATTATATTATAATATGATGCCACAATTCAACTCTATCTGGAGAAATATGTTATTTCTGGGTTTCACATTTTAGGAAGGATGTTCATAAGCTGGAGAACACCTCAAATACATGATTGTCTTGAAGCAAAAAAAAAAAAGGATCTGTCTTCAAGTATTTGAAGTGCTGTCATATGTTTGAGAGAGCTCCTAGCTGTTTTCATGCCACCATCTTGGCTCCAACTCCCAGATATCTCTGAGTGCTGTCATATGTAATAGAATTTGAAGTTGTGTTTAGCCCCAACTGTCAAAGAAGGGAAATTTGATAAAATTTCAGGGAGCTTGGTATGAGGAAAAGCATTTCTATTGATCATAATTCTCCAAGAATGGAATGAGATGTGTCAGGAGGTTGTAGAATTTTCCTTAATATACAAACTCAAATGACAGCCAGAAGGCTATCTGTTGGGGATGACATAGAGTTGCTTTGTTTTTTAAAGGTTTGAATTATATTAGATGGTCTCTGAGATCCATTAAAACATGAGATTCTTTTATTCTGTGAATCTATGTTAGCTGTTAAGAAATAAAATTCTGGCCACTCTTATATTTACTTTTTAATAAGAAAATCATGAGTGTCAAAAAGTCTCCAATTTTCAAAAGACTGAAGTTGGAATGGAACTCAAGATCTTCAACAGAGAAACTTGCTCAAAGATGTTCACCCAACTTCTTGCATCCTTCTAATTTTGACGGCATTATCTTAATCTTTTTAAATGAATGTAGTGAAAATTATTTATTTATTTTGCTCTCATAATATTTTCTATCTCATGTTTGTTTATAAATCTCCCAGGTAGATTTTCTCCCCTAAGTTTTTATGGGATCACCCTTTGTTGTGAGATGTTGATTTGTATCCAGTTTCTGCAAACTGCTTTCCAGTTGTTTTGGCAATGCTTGTCGAATAGTAAATTCTTCTTCTCAAAATTTTGATCTAAGGGTTTATACTACATGATATTATTTGTGTCATTTAGTACTCTATTCTGTACCTAATCTATTCCACTGATTCATGACTATTTTTTAGGCAATACAAGATTGCTTGGATAACTACCACTTTGTAATTGAGAGCTGGTACCACTAGCCTACCTGTCTTCACATTTCTTTCCATTGTTTTTCTTGATATTTTTGACCCTTTATTCTTCCAGATGAATTTTTAAAATTATTTTTAAAGCATTATGAAGTAATTGTTCAGTAGTTTGATTGGTATAGCACTGAATAAGTACATTTATTTAGGCAGGATTTTTTAATTTAATTTAATTTAATTTAATTTAATTTTATTTTATTATATTTATTTAGCCTTCACATGAACAATGAATATTTCTTCAGTTCCTTTAGATCTGACTTTTTGCATGAAAAGTAGTTTTTAATTGTATTCAGATAATTCCTAGGTTTCTCTTGGTAAGTAGACTCTCAAGTATTTTATATTTTCTGCAATTATTTTAAGTGCAATTTCTTTATTTCTTCCTGATGGCCTTCAGTGGTTATATATATATATATACTGAGAGAGATGTTGATGATTTTTGTGGATTTATTTAATCTCCTATAACTGTGCTGAAGTTGTTAATTATTTCTACTAGTTATAAAGCTGATTTTTTAGATTTCTTTATGTACACCATCATATCATCTGCAAAGAGTAAAAATTTTATTTCCTCATTGCCTATTTTAATTGCTTAAATTTATTTTTTTTATCCTTCAGGCAAGTCATTCTTTCTTTTGACTTAATACAAAATTCATAGTCTTCCCCACTGTCTTAACTTTTATAGACAAAGCTTCAGTGGCATCTTGACCTACAGTTAATGGGAATTTTGCCTAGAAAGGGAATTTCATAACATGGGCTAGACAATTACTTTCTTCATTATTGTTGGTCTTGATGACTATTGATCAATATTGACTGAAGAAGACACTGTGATTGGCCCTCCCTGATGTGCATTTTACTTTGGATTTCAGAGAGAGATATTGCAGATGTTTTTGACCAGGCAGATGAAAATACAGGACAAAAGATATTTATGTAGTTAGTCAGAGAGCAAGGACCACAACTGAGGTCTTTCAACTTCCAGTCTAGTTTTTTTCTTGTTCTATTATGTTGACTTAGTTCTCAGAATTTGAAATATTCTCCCTGGGCACAGTATTGCCACTAGACCAGAGGCTGTTAAACTTTTTGGTGTCATAGACACGATTGGCAATATGCTGACTGGACTGATTAAATAAATTAATTTTTGTTCATTTATTCAATCATGGCTTACTCTTCATGACCCCATGGACCACAAGTACAATAGTTCCTTCTATTCTCTACCAGCTCTCTAAGTCTTTCCAAGTTTATGTGCATTGTTTCCATGACACTATCTGTCTTCTCCTCTACCATCTCCTTCTCCTTTTGCCTTCCATATATTTGGGAGAACTAAAATAATTAAATTTTTTTTCTTATTCTCACGATACTATAGGCAATATTTTGAACATAGTCATACAATGAAAGACCTCTCATACTAGATATGCTGTGATTCACAGTATTGGAAAGTATAATGAGATTTCCTTGAATTCTAAATAATAATTTTTGAAGTCAGCTAGTGTTTTCAAAATCGCTTTGAGTTGTCTCAAAGTAAAAAAAAAAAACTTTTATTTCAGAGTTTTCCTTTTTTTCTTCCTCCCCTCCTCTTATCTTTCTTTCTCTCTTTTTCAGAGAAAGAAGATTAGAAGAAATAGAATATACTGAAATTTAAAGGAAATTTAAAGAAATAAAAAATGAATAAATTCTTACTTTATTTTGATTCTATGAATATTTAAAATCCACCTTGACTAAAATTTTAACTATACAATGAGGAAATGAGTATCTGAAAAAGGGGATTTTCTTATTTCCATTTTACAAGTCAAAGGCAAAGAATATACAGAAGATAAATATAGTTATAAAGCATTTCTTTTCCAGACTCTTTAACTTCTAGACATTTAAATACAATTTGGAGTTAAAACAGAGTTAACATTATATATATAGAAGAAAATTGGTGAAGTAGACATAAAAGAGCAGTTAGATAAGAGGAAGGAAAGGAGAAAATGGCAGTTAAATGAAATCCAGGAATGAAAGTATATTAAGAAAAAAGGGAATAGTTAATAATTTACAGAGATAATGGATGGATGATATCTATAAAAATGTAAGTTTAGAGGCATTGGAAAAGAAATCATTTTCTTCCCTTCTCATCCCCATATGCACCAATGTTAAAGTAGTTTTCCTACTGTTCTGTGATTCATTATTAAAATTCTATAAGTAGAAATTTCCCCTTTTGGACTTTTGTATCATCCAATCTATCATGAATACCTTAGTGTGAACTTATCAGCTACTTTCCAAAATGACTGCATCTTGAAAGACAAGGTATAGGGGTCACATGTATTCTTGATTATCACCAAAAATAAACAGTGAAACTGTGACTTCTTGGAGGGAGGAGGCCTAGATGAGGACCTTTACTTCAGTAAGACAAATTGGTCATTTGATGAAAACTTGCTTAGAAATATAACTTTTTTCAAGTCCTTTTGTATTTGATGAGTCAGATAGTTTTCTTTCCAGCTTCACCTACTACCCTTTCCATTATTATGCAACAAATAACACAGGAAAAAAATCACAAGTTGAAATTGAGATTCAGATGTCAATTAGCAGACTGATAACATAGAAATAAATGGACAACAGGATCAAAAGTCAGAGATCACTGCTTTCAGTTGCCTCATTTACCAGCAATAGCCATGGCCCTTTTGAACTAGTCAGAAAGGCCTTAGACTTATGTCGCCATTGCAGACTTTTATAAGTATCTCAAAGTGTCTGAAGCTGCTAATATAAGCAGAAACCAACTGTATATATCAGCAACCCAACGTCCCCAAAAGAGAAAACTAATTCAGGTATGCCTAATTTGGTTGGTTTCTTTTTAGTAAGATTACAATCAAAATACCTACTTCTGAGAAGGACCATTTCTAGGTAGAGTGGGAACCATAAAATCAAGAAAGTCTCAAATGAGGAACTTTGTGTAGCCATATTCTTGCTGGGGTGACCTTCACTATTTCATTTAACTGCCATGTTTCAGGAATAATGACTAAATACTTTGCTAGCTCCTTCCTTGGAGCTCTGGGAAATATTTTAAGGACTAATGCTTGTAAAAATAGAGATCTTTGGAACTAAAATGAAAACCCATTTTTTAATGGACTGTGCCACAGAGCTTTCAATGGTTTGGATTTTATGCAAGAGAATAAAAAAGTTTCAAAAGAACAGAAAAGAAGATAGGAATAGGAGAGAGACTGACAGAGAGAGAGAGAGAGAGAGAGAGAGAGAGAGAGAGAGAGAGAGAGACAGACAGACAGACAGAAAGACAGAGACAGACAGAGACAGAGACAAAGAGTCTTACAATGTTCCTGAAAAGGTTGTAGCTTCCAATATCTTTTTGATATTATATTGACATTTTATAGACTCAAAAAGCATATGATCTTCTAGTTTAATGAAACTATATTTAGTACCTAATATGTGTGTGGGAATAATGCTTGCAATTCTTGGGGTTAAAAGACAAATAAAAATAAAAGAAAAAAGATGAAATTTATTCCCCCCCCCCAAAACTTGCATTGTACTTAAGGGAATACATACAAATGTTCTAGGCACTATATTAAAAACTTTAAAAAATATTATTGGATTTAATCATCCTAATAATCATGATCCCTTTTATTTTTGCAAGCTCAAAAACAGACACTTCTTTCCTCCTATTCTCAAAATTACCATTCAGCATGACAAATTACTTTCTTTAGGTCTCAGTTGTTTGGATTTAGACTGAAGAAAAAGAAAGATCCTTTTACCTGGAAATAAATCTTCTCTTTCTTCCTGATCACATCTATAATCCTATCTTTTGTGGCTGTGGAAGAAAGGACAGCAATTAATGCAGTGCCAGAGATTGGTTTGGGGTTTATAGTTATTTCCTCAGAATTATCTAGCTCTTTATTAGACAGGTTATCCTGAGTAAGTATTGTATTTGACAGTCACAAGCATATATGAAAACTCAGAAATGTCCTCAAATGGTAACTTTTCTGTTTCTCCTTTCTTCTCTTCTTTGTACTTGATCAGTAGCTGGCTTGCTCAGATATTCACATATTCTATGACAGCCTCCAGATTTCCTTCTTTTCCTATTAGAGAAAACATTTGATTTTATCAGGGCTTCAGGAGATATCTCTCACCTTTTCCATGTGTAAGCCTCGAGGGCCAAGGAATCAATGTTCCTCTTCCCAGTTATAACAGCAGGCAATGCTGTTGTTTGGTCACCCTTTGTATAGGAATTAGGGCTGCTCCAACTTATCTTGGCTCCCTAGGAGCTGTTCAGATAAATCTCAAGAATGTTGAAGCTATCTCTGTGCTCCTTTTTCTTGTTGTTGTTGGTGTTGTTTCAAGGTGAAGGATCAATCAATAAGCATTTAGATGGAACATAATCATTAAATAGAAGGGAAAAAAGGAAATGATTTACCTGGTTTAAGAAATCCTATACTATTTCAGTGAAGCAAGGGTGTGTAACATGTCTTTAGTAAAAAATTGTTTCCACCTTAGTTCCTTTCCTAAAATCTTGCATGGTTATTCTCTTTATTCAAAATTCCTTTTTTTATTCCCTTCTGATATTTAGGTAAAAGGAGTAGCACAGATATGGAAAAATATAAATATACATTCAGATGTAGAAGGTACCTAAGAGGCAATCTAACCCAACCTCTAGACATGAGGAACCTAAAGTCCATAGTAGTTAACTTGACCCATGACTTGCCCAAAGGTGCACAACTCTATCAGAGACAAAATTTCAATTCAAGTCTTCTGTCCCCAGAGCCAATATACTTTTCACTGTACAATATCATGATATTTTTGACATTTATCTAGAGTTTTTATGTTTTCAAAGCTCTTTCCTAGCACAAGCTTTTTTTGAGGTAGGTAGTGCTGGTCTTATCCCTTCCCATCACTTTACAGCTAAAGAAATTAGAGCTCAGAAAAACTTAGCCTAGGCTTCATAACTAAAACATGCCAGAATCAAGGATCAACTATAAGTATTCTGAGTTCAAGGCACATTTCTGCCCAAATAGGTGCCTCACCATCAAATGTTGATAATAGTTATTTGGTGGAATATAGAGGGATGGACTGGACAAGAGCATCTCTTTGAGACCTCTTCCAGGTTCAGGTACTATTCATCAAGCCTAGGTATCTTTTAGGAAGCTCCTAACAAACACTAACTGAACTAAATAGAATTTTACATGTGAATTGGATTTATATTTTTAGCCAACAATAGAGTTATCCACTAAATTTCAGTGTCTATTAGTCTTGTAGTGGGGTAGCTAGGAGGAACAGTGGTCAGAGCACTGGGCTTAGAATCAGGCAGATTCATCTTCATGAGCTGAATTCAGCCTTCAACACTTGCTGTGTGATCCTGAGTAAATCATTTAACCCTCTTTACTTGCCTTGTGGTATACATTCAGCTCCACTGTCCCTTTGAAAGATAGGAAGCCCTAGAGAAAATTGTACATTGTTCATAGTTTGTCATTAGCAGACCTCTCCCCTACTCTTTTGGGTATCCTACTTTCATTTCAATGGCCCTATACATCTTTTTTCCTCCTTCCTCAAAACATAACTGTCTTATATTCAGTTCCTCCAAGACAAGCTCTTCATTCTATTAGGAAGCAGTGAATAGCAATATATTAATCAGGTAAAGAGATCTAGCCTACTTGGTTAGCCAGCTAATGAAATTTATCTCATATAATGTAAAATGCATTCATAATTAAAATAGCTCACATTCACATAGCATTTGCTTATTGTGGTTGTATCAGAAAAGTCCAGTGATATTGATATTCAGGAAGTTGGGTCTTGGCAAAATTAAATAGCTTATGAGAAAACTCCTGGGCTGGGAGGCATGAAAATTTGAGTTCAAATAAAGGCACAGATAATTACTAGTTCAGTGACCCTTTTCAAGTCACTTAACGTCTGCTTACCTTAGCTTCCTCATTGATAAAATAGGGATAATGACAGTACCTAACTTCTTAAGTCATTGTGAGGATCAAAAGAAACAACATTTGTAAATTCTTATCAGAATGTTTTATTCATTTTAGGCACTTAATAAATGTGTTTCATTTCTTTCTTTCATAATTGTGCAACTAGGTAAAAAAAGAAGAAACTCAAATCCTGGTTTTCTGACTCCACATCCATTTTCTCTTCATTTTCTCACTCTTGCTCTTTTTCCTCTCTCCCTCCCTTCATTCCTTCTTTCTCTCCTTCCTTCCTTCCTTCCTTCCTTCCTTCCTTCCTTCCTTCCTTCCTTCCTTCCTTCCTTCCTTCCTTCCTTCCTTCCTTCCTTCCTTCCTCCCTTCCTTCCTATCATCAGCCTGAATTCCAACATTTCAGGTAGGCAACTGTCCCTTTTGTCTATACACATTCATGCCAGAGTACACTGTTATCTTTTGAAAATTCTTTAAGAAGGCTGAAACTACAATCCTGCTGTAAAATTGAATTGAATTCCAATGATACAGGCAATCTGATTTTGATTAGAAATAAAAAGAAAAGAATAATTCAAGCACACATAGAAAAAATACACAATACAAATACACAATCTATACCACCACTATCAGAGGTCTACTCTGCCCTAAGTCCACCTCCTATGATCTCACAACAATTATCTGGAAGGATCTAAAGGATTAATTTGCAGTTCTAGTCTATATTGGACTGTATATCAAAAATACCTTTTCAAGTTCCCAAAGGTATGGTTTGACTTTTGTATGCTTTTGTAAATTAAACCAATGAGTTTTTTAGTCATAATCATTAATCAGTCCTTGGAGATGAGAATAGTCCTAGAGGCTTCATTCCAAAAATGAATGTGATTCCAAGAGGAAGGGATCTGCTTCACTGGCTTGTAAAAAATCCTTTGAATTTTACCATCATTTTCTCAATGCTGCTGTAATAGAATTGAATGCGATACTGCACTGGGGAATTCATGTGGTCTCTTACAAAGTTTGTTGGTTTTCAATTAAAATTACATCTAAGGCAAGAGCCAGGATGTCTTACAATATTAGCTGACTGCTAAAAATTAAGTTAAAATTGAAAATAAAATAAAAATTTCCCTTCTCTGTAATAGAAACAGATTGTTTCAAGGTCTCTACAGGAATCTTTTTATGGGGTGGATGCCTGCTATTGTTCATATTATCAAAGTGAGAAATAATAAAAAATTAAATGTTTAACTTGATTAATTTCTTTAAAGTAGTGGAAAGAAGTCAGGGAAAGAGAGGGGGAAGAAGGAAGAGAGGAGAAAAGAAAGAAGAAAGGGTGGAATGGAACCAGAAGTACCTTATGAATTTTCAAAGCAAGATTAACTTATGTTTATGAATTAAAGCATAATCTCTTCCATTTCAGTTTTATAAAAACTGGTAATTTTTAAATAGAATACTTAGCCTAAATGAATATCTTTCTGAACTCCACTCAACACTAAATCTGGGAAATTTCAGGTAACATCTTACTTTCTAAGATTTTCTGCTCCCCTTTAATGCATTTAGTGTTTTCCTTCTGATAATTATTTCCAAATTATCATGTGTAAAACTTGTTTGTACATAGTTATTTAATTGCTGTCTGCCCAATTAAAATGGGAGCTCCATGATGGCAGGGATTGTTTTTGTCTATTTGTCTTCCTAGTCCTTAACAAAATGCCAAATGCTTAATGTTTCTTGACTTGAGAGAGAATGATAACACTATTAGTATTACCAGAACATATCCCATAAATAGTGTTCTTTTTTATTGGAATGTAAGCTCCTTGAGGGAAAGGATTGTCTTGCTCATTTAGTTTTCTATTCCCAATACTTTCCCAGTGACTGGAATGTATAAGGACTTAATAAATGCTACTCCTATGCTATGCTACTCCATTCCCCAGATATGTCATGTAATAGAATTTAGTCTGTGAAACTTAAAACTGTACCATGACTTTTGGGACACCCTGCATTTCCCTTAAATGATTCAAAATAAATATCATCGCCTATTTTAAAGTTATCAAATTTGAAGAAAGAAAGCAAAATTTGAATTATTTGGGTATTGTAGTGCAATCTAAAGGATACAAGCTAAAGGAAGCAGAGTATATAATTTGGTACACTTTGTTATAACCAGTCTGATGTTATTTTCTAAAACCAAACAATGTACAGCTTTAACTTTTATTCAGGAACAGCAATATTTAGAGGAACAGAGAAGGAGCTCTGTATGGAAATGCAAATTCCAACTCTCAGAACTCAGAACCATCTGGTATCTTAGAGGTGATTTAATCCAACTATTTTATTTTATATTTGAAGGAATTGAAGCCCAGAGAAGGGCAGGTCCAAGATAACCCAGTGAATCAGTGATAGAGCCAGGATCAGAGGCCAAGTACTTAGCCTCTTGGTTCAATGCTTTCTCTATTATCCTAGATTTGAATAGTCAAGTTGAGTGGCTAAATAGATGCCAAGTCAAGTCAACAGTTATTAATCACCTACCCTGAATTAAGCACTACACTAAGTTCTGAGTATGCAAAAGACAGCCAAAAAACCCAATAAAACCTTCTTTCAAGGAGCTCATAGTCTAATGTGAAAACAATCATGTACAAACAAGATGTTAAACAAGATTAAAGAGGATATATACTCATAGGAAAGGCACTTACATTAAGGAAAACAAGGGGAAGTTTCTTGCAAAAGATAAGATTTTAACTGAGATCTGAAGAAATCCAGGGAAGACAGGAGATGACAATCAGGAGGGAGACAGTTCCAGGAATGGGGACAAGCAGCACAAATTCTTAGAATGGATAGATGGCATGTCTTGTTTAAGGAAAAACAAAGTAGAGTCACTGAACTGAAGACCACATAGAGAGGAATAAGATGTAAAAATATTGGAAAGGTATGAAAGATAGAGATTATGAAATGGTTTTAAAGCCAATCAAAGCTTTAAATAAATATATGTATATAAATATACAAAAATTTATATTATATACATATACATGCATATAATATAATACATTAAATTTATATTTATGCTCTTGGAGGTAATATGGATTCACTAGAGTTTATTTAGTTGGGGGAGGAGGAAATGACATGCACTTACACATATAAAGGATCAATCTGATAGCTGAGTGAAGTATGATTTAGAATGTAGAGAGAACTGAGACTGGGAAACTATCCATCAGGCTAGTGCAATAATCCTTGCATGCAGTAATATGGGCTTGCAGGAATATAGTGAACAGTGTCAAAGAAGACAAAGGTGTGCATATCCCAGAGAGATGTTTTCAAGTTAGAAACAAAAAACCTTGATTTAACATGAGTAGTGGATTAAAGAGAGTGATGATTCGAGGATGTCCTGGATTGTGAGTCTATATGACTGAGAGAACAGTGATAACCTCAATAGTAATAGGAAAGTAAGTAAAAGGGGAAACTTTAGGGGGGAGGAGTTAATGAGTTCAGCATTGTACACATTGAGTTTAAGTTGTTTTTGACATGTTTGGTTCAAGATGTGTAGTAGGTAGAAGGAGATTTGAGACTGGAGGTAAGTCTTGTGCTCCTTAATGTTGGGATGCAATGAGTTCCTTTAGTCAATATAAACAGTGAAAAGAGTGCTAGATTTGCTGTTACAAAGACCTGAGTTCAAATATTATCTCATACAATTAATTCTGTCATTCTTATCAAGTAATTTAATCTTGATGGGCCTCAGTTATTCATCTATAAAATGAATGGAGTTCTAAATTTATGGGATTATAAGTGGTTCAAGAATTTCAGAAAGTGAATAAGGAAAAAGAAAACTAGATGAGCTTACAGATCATACTCTGTAACCAGATTTCTTCTTGCTTTATGTTCCCTACAAACATATTGCTTTTCTTAAGCTATTTTAAAGAGATTGTCTTATTCCACCTCTGTATGCCAATTGCTTTTTTAGATTATATATCTCATTAAGTCCTGTCTATCTTTAATTTCTAGCTTCTGTAGTAATTGAGTGTTCAGTCATTGTTATATTCACCATTCTGCTAACATTTATTAAAATGAAGCAATTAACTATTTTCTTAAATGGAGTTTAGAGGTAAGGCTCATTAGGCTTAGACTCATTACAATTAACTTGAATGATAAATGCAAAATTATTTTATCCCTACTTTGCTCTTGAGAGTGGTTCAAACAGATTTCTCTGATGTACACTTTCATTTTGCACATTATGCTGAAAATTTTTCTCTAGTCTCTATAGTAAAACTCAATAGCCACTAAATGGATGTGATTAAAAATGTAAATCTTTGAGTTAGCTCATAGGGGTTCCTGTGCCATTAGCATCTGAACTCTGGCCCACCTTGCTCTGAACACTGTGTTTTTCTGAGGTTCACTTAAAGCCTCACAAATTATCTGGGCTGGGTGGATTTTATTTTTTCACCCCCAATGATTTGGATTCATTTGTACAAGATATAATTCTCCCTTTTAACAAAACAAGGCAAAATAGCATGGGTGACACTATGATCAGTTTTCTCAACAAAATCTAGAACTTTGCTCAGTGTTCTTTTCTTTTCTGTCAGCTTAATTGTTTACACAAAATGATGAGGCTCAATTGGCTACTTTGTCAATCTCACAAATGTTCACAAAGTTAATATTTCCAAAAGTCTTGATAAAGAGAGTTTCTGAGAACAAAAAGGAATCTGATCCTTGAAATTTATCAAATAGGAAGACTAGGGGGTCACCCATTAAGTTTGAATCTATTAAAAAGTATCTGACCTATTATGAAATTACCAGGTAGTCATTCTTTCTGAAATGACTATAAAAACAAAGGTAGATAGAAATACAAACTACTGAAGAAAATAGCACCTCAAAAATCAGTTTAGGTCAAATGGCAAAAGAGGTACAAAAGCTCTTTCAAAAGAAAATTCCTTTAAAATTATAATTGAGCAAATGACTTTGATAAATCAGGAAATAAAACAAAATACAAAGAATGAAAAAATAGAAGAAAAAATAAAACGCCTCATTGGAAAAAAATAACTGAAATGAAAAATGTCAGAGATAATTTAAAATTTATTAAGGTATCTGAAATTCATTATAATAAAGAGAACATAGATATCATCTTTCAAAAAATTAACAGGAAAAATTGTCCTGATATTTTAGAACCAGGGCATGAAATAAAAATTCAAAGAATCTGCTGATCAACTCCTAAAAGAGATGTGCGCCTTTTTTGCTAAATGTTTTTATTATTTTTCTTTTAAGAACTATTTTCTTTTTTTATAAGAATGGAACTGTGGAAGGGGAGCCCCAGGAATTTATTACTACATTCCAGAGCTTGCAGGTCAAAGAGAAAATATTGCAAGTAGCCATAAAGAAACATTTCAAGTATCATGAAGCCACAATTAGGAAAACACAAGATTTAGCAGCTTCTTCATTAAAGGCTTTTAGGGATATGATATTCCAGAGGACAAAGGAGTTAGAGTTACAACCAAGAATCACTTACCCAGCAAAACAGTATAATATTTTAGAAGGAAAAAATGATATTCAATAAAATAGAAGACTTTCAAACATTCTTGATGAAAAGACTAGGGCTGAATAGAAAATTTAACCCTCAAATACAAGGCTCACAAGAAGTATAAAAAGGTAAACAGGAAAGAGAAACCATAAGGAACTCAAGAAATCATAAAGGAAATTCCTACTTGGAAAGATAATATATGAAATTCATAAGAATTTTCTCATTATTAGGACAGTTTGCAGGACACAGGTGTTAAATATGAGAGGATGATATCTAAAAAATACAATGAAGTAGCGAGAGAAGAATGCACTGGAAGAAAGGGAAAGGGAAAGGCAGAGTAGGGAAAATTATCTCTCAAAAAGAGGCAATAAAATGATTTTATAGGGGAGGGGAAGATGGGGGCGTTAACAGTGTGTGAGTGAATCTTATTCTCATTAGAACTGGCTCAAGGAGGGAAAAACACACACTCTCTGTTGAGTAAAGAAATATATTTTGATATACACAGGAAAATAGGAGGGGAAGGAGATAAGAGAAAAGGATGGTGATGGAAGGGAGGATAGAATGGAGGAGACAGTAGTAAGAAGTAATAATAAGGGTTTTTTGGTTTTTTAATATTATATCACACTTCGTATTCCTTATTTTCTTCCCTTCCACAGTCCCATTCTTATAAAGGAGAAAATAGTTCTTAAAATAAAAAGAGTAAGGGAGTGGCTAGGTAGAGCAGTGGATAGAGCACAGGTCCTGGAGTCAGGAGTACCTGAGTTCAAATCCAGCCTCAAACTTTTAATAGTTATTTAGCTGTGTGGCCTTGGGCAAGTCACCTAACCCTCATTGCCTTGCAAAAAAAACAAACTAAAAACAAAAACAAAAGAGTAAAAACAATTAGCAAAAAAGACCTTATATCACTGCTCCTCCTACCACCACCAAAATCTGACTTAGAAGGCAATATTCCACAGCCATGGACATCTCTGCCAAGAATAATGAAAGATGTTTTCCCACTTCTCTTCTTTGCTTGTTCTTTGCAATTTTGTAATATTCAGTTTTGATTGCTTATGATGGTGGTTCTTTCCATTTACATTATTGAGTTCATTATGTAATTGGTTTTTGTGATTTATTTCACTCCATATCAGTTAATATTCAGGGTTTGAGTTAAACTCTCTAATCATTACAGATATTACTTCTTACAGCACAGTAATATTATATCACATTCATATGCCACAATTTGCTTCAGTACCTGTGCTATTACACAGTTCTTTTCTATTACAAAAGGTGCTGCTGTAAATATTTTGTTGTATGTGGGGATTTTCTTTGTATCAAGGACCCCCTTGATATCAAGGGTCCCCCTTGTGGTATATTCCAAGTAGTAGAATCTCTGGTCAAAGCTTATTAACATTTTATCCATTTTATTTGCTTAATTCCCAAACTATTTCAGTATCGACTATTTCCAACATGATTAACATGGAAATATATTTAACATAATTATACATGTATAACCTATTTTTAGATTGCTTATTGTCAAGGGGATAGGGGAGGGAAATGAGGGAGAGAAAAAAATGTGGAACTCAAAACCTTACAAAATTGGCTGTTGAAAACCATATTTGCATGTAGCTGAAAAAATAAAAAAAATTAAAATATTGACTATTTCCATCTTCTAAAATTCTTTTTTTTAGGTTTTTGCAAGGCAAACAGGGTTAAGTGGCTTGCCCAAGGCCACACAGCTAGGTAATTATTAAGTGTCTGAGACCAGATTTGAACCCAGGTACTCTTGACTCCAAGGCCAGTGCTTTATCCACTACGCCACCTAGCCGCCCCTTAAAATTCTTTTAAAAAATGCTATATTATTACAATAATATTGTTATAAGAGTAAATATCAACTCCCCCCCAATGAAGATGAGAAACCTCAAGAATAGTAAGAAAGAAAGAAAAAAATATATTTCAGTCTGTGTTCAGATTCCAATAGCTTTGTCTCAGGGGTGAGTTGCCTTCTTTCTCATAAGTCCACCAGAGAAGTTGATTCGATATTTCTCCCACAGTTGCTACTACAAGCTGTATTCTTCTCCACCCTATTCCTTGCTACTTTCATTTATTCTGTTCTCTCTCTCCATTCATCCTGTCCCTGTCCAAAAGTGTGTTGAATCTGAGTACCCTCTCCCACAATCTTCCTTCTCTTCTATCACCTATTTTCCCCTTCCCTCCCCCCATTCTTCCTTATCCCATCCCTCTCTTCTCATTTTTCTCTAGGGATAGATAGATTTCTTCACCCTATTAAGTGTGTGTTATTTCCTCTGAGCCATTTCTAATGAGAATGAAGGCTCACTCATTCCCCCTTGTCTTACCCCTTTCCACTCCATTGAAAAATGTTTTTTTTGACTCTTAGGTTAAATATCTTAGCCCCTTCTTCCTCTCCTTTCTCTTCCTCCCAGTACTTTCTTTTATCACTCATTGATTCCATCTTTTTTTACTATATTATACCATTATATTCCACTCCTTCCTATTCCCTATATCTTTTATATAGATCCTTCTAACAGTTTTTATAAATGAGAAAGTTCATGTGAGTTATCAATATCTTCTTCCCAGGAAGGAATACAAACAGTTCAACACCGTTAAGTTCCTCATTGTTAGCCCTTCTTGTCCATCCCCTCAATGGTTCACCAGAGCTCTGGTTGTTGCAGTAGGAAAATTTGAAAGTCCGCTGTTTCATTGAAAGTCCATTTTTCCCCTGAAAGAGGAGAGGATGTTCAGTTTTTCTGGTTAGTTGATTCTGGGTTGTAAACCAAGATCTTTTGCCTTCCAGAATATCATATTCCAATCTCTATGAGCTCTTAATGTAGATGCTGCCAGATCCAATATAATCTTAACAATAGAGTCATGGTAGTTGAATTGTTTGTTTCTGGCAGCTTTTAGTATTTTCTTTTTACTTGGTAGTTTTGGAATTTGGCTATAATATTCCTGGAAGATTTTCTTTTCAGATCTCTTTCAGGAGGTGATCAGTGAATTCTCTCAGCTTCTATTTTGCCCTCTGCTTCTACCATCTCAGGGAAATTTTGCTGTATTATTTCTTGAAAAATGAAGTCCAGGCTCTTTTCCTGGTCATGGCTTTCAGGTAGCACAATAATTTAGAAATTATTTCTTCTAGATCTGTTTTCAAGGTCACTTGTTTTTCCAATGAAATATTTCACATTTTCTTCTAATTTGGGGGCTTTTTTGGAAGAGTTTTATTTCTTCCTGATTTCTCACAAAGTCATCAGTTTCCTTTAGTTCCATTCTGCATTTGAAAGAATTATTTTCTTCAGAGAGCTTTTTTTATCTCCTTTTCCAGCTGATCACTTCTGCTTTTTAAGGCATTCTTCTCTTCATTTGATTTTTGTTTTGCTTTTTCCCATTTGGCCTAAACTGTTTTTTTTTGCAAGGTAAATGGAGTTAAGTGCCTTGCCCAAGGCCACACAGCTAGGTAATTATTAAGTGTCTGAGGCAGGATTTGAACTCAGGTACTCCTGACTCCAGGACTGGTGCTCTATTCACTGTGCCACCTAGCCACCTCCTAAACTAGTTTTTAACATGGCATTTTCTTCAACATCTTTTTGTATTTCTTTCATCAAGCTGCTGATTTGATTTTTATGTTATCTGCATAGCTCCCATTTCTCCTCCCAATTTTTCCTCCACTTCTCTTAATTTCTTTTCAAAGTCTTTTTTGAGCTCATCCATAGCCTGAGCCTATTTTCTATTTTTCTCAGAGGTTTTGGATACAGAGGCTTTGAGTTTGTCATCTTTTGAATCTTCCATTGGACCAAAGTAATTTTCTTTGGTCAGTCTTCTTTTTCTTTTGTTTACTGGTTTCCTCAGCCCAAGACTAATTTAAAGTACTTCCAAGGCTTTGGAGTGTTTTGGGGACAACCCCCAAGTACCTTAATTCCTTCAAGGTCTTAATGCTCTCTTGTTTATGGTTTGATATGTAGATGACCACAGGCACTCCCCCCTGTCCTGGAGTTATGAGGAGGGTCCCTGCTAGACTATCTTACTATGGAAGCCCAAACTGCAACCTGGATCTGAGTGTGGACAAACAGCAGAGCCTTGCTCCAGGGAGAGCAAAGAGATTACTGCCATCTCCCCTGACTCCTTTACAGTCTATGGGCTATGTTCTGGAGGTACAAGCTGGCTTCCCCAATTCCCACTAAAGTCTCTCACTGCAGAGCTGTTCTGAGGTTAGTGCTCCCACCCTCTGGTGCAGCAGAATTCTCTCTCCACCCCTTCAAGCTGTTCTTGGTGATCCCTGGGCTGCACTGTGGCCATGGTTTTTTTCCCATCCCCTGGTGCCAGTGAAACACACCTTTTCCTGTGGAACTTCTAAGTTGTCTTGGACTGAGAAATTGTATCACTCAATGTTTCTGTGGGTTCTACCCTTCTAAATTTTGGCTAGAGTCATAATTTGATGGATTTTGGAGTTTTTTTGGGGGAAGAAGTTTCAGGGAAATCCTGCTTTCTCAGTGCCTTGGCTCAACTCCGACTATTTCCATCTTTTATCATTTTTGTGAATATTTAACTGATTCCTTTTACATCCCAAAAGCATTGTTTTGGGGTTTGGGAAGAAGGCTCTCAATTTCATATAGTTGAAATTATCTCTTTTATCTTTTGTAATTGTCTGTCTTATTGATAAAGAATACATTTCCTAACTATGACTGAAGAAAGTATATCATTTTTCAAATTTCATTTTCAAGGTATCATCTTTAATATTCAGGTCACATACTCATTTTGTGTTAATAGTGTAATATGGTAAAAGTTGTTGCTAAATGAGACTAATTTCTACCAAACCTTTTCAATCATTGCCCCATCATTCATTAATTAGGGAAGTCTTTCCTGAATCACTTATTCTTCTAGTTTTTTGATCATTGGATTATCAATTGTTTCTGATCCTCTATTGTATAGTCTATTCCATTGTTTTGCTTCTCCTTATTAGCCAATGCCAAATAATTTCAGCAGTTCCTGCATTAAGATATAGCTGAAGTCTGTTCACCTGGAAATTTTAATTTTTTAAAAAAATATTTTCTCTTCATAATTATAGCTCTCTTGTTTCAAATGAATTTAGTTATTATTTTATCAAGTTCTTTCTAATATTTCTTTGATGATGTGATTTAGAATTAAACTCTAAATTTTCTTTTGAAATATCATTATTTTTCTTATATTTGCATGATCAAATTATAAACATTATATTACTCTAGGTTTTACCTCTTTATAACTTTTAGCAGTATTTTTTAATTAAATACCTGCAAAAATTTTCTGTATTTTAGTAGACTAATCACTCTAAATATTTTATGAGTAGTTTAGTTATTCACCATGGAAATTTATTTATTTGCAAAGCCTTTGACATGGGCCTTTTTTCCTGTCTATTGCTATAATAATATGATTTGGATTTTTTTTCCCAAGATGTAATTATATTGATTGCTTTCCCAAAGTTGAATCATTCTTCATCCCTAACAATCTAGCAATTATAAAGCAAAATATAAAGCTATAGTCTTTTTGACAGAATTTTATTTATTATTTTAGCATCAACATCATTTAATGATATTGATTTAGAATTCTCTGCCTTACCCTTCCCTGGTGTTATATTATATTTGTATCATGAAAAGAACCGTTAGACACTTTCTTTGTTAATTTTTGAGACTATTTATGTCTCAAATCAAATTGTATTAATATTTTTCATGCTTTAAGAAATTGATAGAATTCTTTAATTTTGTTGTAGGAATTTGATTTCTTTTCCTGAGGTTGAATTGTTTTAGCTCTTTTTTTGTTCTCTTGTCAATATTTTTACTTTTTAAAATAATCCTTTATTTCCTCTTGTGTTTTCTTTTTTTGTTAGCTTGTAACCATGCATAGTAGCCTGTTTATTTCTCAATGATTATTGTTCTTTAAGAATAACATGATAAGTAAACTAGTGCATGTCTCTCCTGATTTAAGAGGAATGCAGGAAACTTGAAAGAAGATTTAACCCATATTCTCACTAGGGAGGTTCCAATCATATGGCAATAGGCACTGAGAAAATTTACTATGTAGCTGTTGCCCTGGTCAAATTACTTTTTAAAAATCTCCACTTTCTTAACTGTCTTCATCTGCAAAATGAGGATCATAATAGCACTCACCTCTTAGGATTGTTGAGAGAATCAAATGAGGTAATAGTTCTCAAACCCTTAGCACAGTACTTGACACATCATAAGAACCATATAAAAGTTTATCAGTATCATCATCATTTTCATTTTTATTTTTTGGAGCTTACTGTTTCTCATGATACTTTTTACTTTGAATTTCAGTCATATATGAAAGAATCAAGGAGTAAGGCCTGAACCTGTAAATTTCAAAACATAGAGACCTCTCACACCAATAGAAAAATCAAATCTGAGAAAGTATCATAGAGTCCCAGAAATATAAGGAGAACAGGTGGGGCATCCATGTTGTTATGACCAATGGTTAGAACTTGAAAAGAATTTATGCTTGGTTTCAGAAAAAAAAAACATTCTACATAGCTCAAGAGATCTGAAAAAGTAATAGTTTACTTCATCAAGAGGTGAAGAGTTAACTTTATTTGAGTTCTTCATGAAGGAAATTAGATGAACTTTAGTTAAGTATACTATGGTGGTTATTCCATTGCGGTATGTCCCTTCCAACTCTAAATTCTACGATTCTTTAATAACAAAATAAGCATTTCTGGAATGCCTACTATGTGACTACCTCTAGAGGATCTGTTGGTAGAAATGTAAAAGAAGAATAAAATTCTCATGACTCATCTTTCAGGTCTTGTTAAAGGAAAAAACATACAATATTTAGAGAAAGATGCAAGATATTTTAGTTAAACTAGTTAAATTGCTAAATTGGATCAGATAATAAAACTAATTGAATGTCTGAAATAATAATAGCCCATTCTAATGTAGCCATTCCTCAGAACATTCCTTTAAATCAGGAGTGACTATGTTATTGTATCTAATAAATATACATGTATATTTATATATACACATGCAAGTATACATGTTTGTGTAAATTAAGTTTCAAAAATATATAGTGATTTTCCCAGCATCATATAGATATTGAATATAAAAGTTGGACCATCTAACCCCAAACCTGTGTTTTTTCATAAAATTTAAAGCTCGGAGGTGGAGCCAAGATGGAGGTATAAAGGCAGTAATTCCCAGAAATTCTACTCCAGAAAACTCCAAATGCCATAAAATTATGACTCTAACAATATTTTAGAGTGATAGACTTAATGAAAGAATCTTCCAGCCCAAGACAACTTGGTAGATCCATGGTAAAGATGTATTCAACCAGGATTAGGGTTGGAAACAGCTGAAGTGCAGCCTAAATAGCAGCCTCACCACCAGAGCAAACCACTTCCAGTCTTCCCAGAATAGTTTGCAAGGTCCCTGGGTCTGTGGAGGTACCAGAGTTTGTGGAAGCAGGAGCCATTTCTAGACCTCCCAAACCCAGTGATCACTAAAGACAATTTGACTCTACCAGACTCTACAAGAGTGCCTGCAGAGTCCAGTGCAGCTTGGACCTCAGCACATACCTAGACCCTGGAAATAGAAGTAGGTCTATGGAAACACCCAGTAGGGAACCATCGAGCAGCTGCTTCCAGAGCGCTCAGCCCATGGACAAGTGGTGGGGGGACTGTTGAGGTCTCTCCACTATCCCTGGGGCAGGACTCTGCTGCTTTATCATATTCAGACCCTAGGTCTGAGTCTGGGTTCCCCTACTGCCATAGCAGAGCAGAGACCCTCCTCATAGGCAAAGGGAGGGTGTGGGGTCAGTCACAGACCATAGCATAGGCCAGTAAAGTAGTCAAAGTATCTCAAAAGACCTTGAAGGAATTGAAGTCTTTGGGGCAGGGTTATCTCCCAAACACTCAAAAGCTTGGGAAACACATTCAAACCAGGTAATAGGCTGGGGAAATAAGTAAACAGAAAACAAAGAATCTGATCATAGAAAATTACTTTGGTCCTATTGAAGATCAAAACATACACTGAGAAGATGAAAAAGTCAAAGCTTCTGTTTTCAAAGCCTCCAAGAAAAATAGGAATTGGTCTCAATTGAAGAGCTCAAAAAAAGTTTTGAAAAATCAAGTAGGGGAGGTAATGGAAAAATTGGGAAGAGAAATGAGAGTGATGCAGGAAAATCATGAGAACCAAGTCAGCAGCTTGGTCAAGGGATACAAAAAAAAAAACTGCCAAGAAAACAAAATTTTAAAAACCAATTTAGGTCAAATAGAAAAAAAAAACAGTCCAAAAGGTTAATGTGGATAAGAATGCATTAAAAAAGCAGAATTGTCAGGTTGGAAAAGGTGATGAGAAAGCTCTTTGAAGAAAATAATTCCTTCAAATGCATAATGGAGCTAAGGGATGCTGATGATTTTGTGAGAAATCAAGAAACAATAAAACAAAATCAACAGAACGAAAAACTTGAAGAAAATGTAAAATATCTCACTGGAAAAACAACTGACCTGAAAAACGAATCTAGGAGAGAGAGATCATTTTAAAGTTATTGGGATACCTGAAAGTCATTATCAGAAAAAGAGCCTAGACTTCATTTTTCAAGAAATAATCCAGCAAAATTGCCCCAAGATCCTAGAAGAAAAGGATATAATAGAAATTGAGGGAATCCACCAATCACCTCCCAAAAGAGATTCACCCCCCCCAATAAAAACTCCAAGGAATATTATAGTCCAATTCCAGAACTCCTAAGTTAAAGAGAAAATATTGCAAGCAGTCAGAAAGAAACAGTTCAAATATTGTAGAGTTACAGTCAGGATTACACATGATTTAGCAGTGTCTATATTAAGGATTTATAGGGCTTGGAATATGATATTTTATAAGGTAAAAGTATGGATTACAACCGACAATTAACCAACTAGCAAAATTGAATGTCCTCTTTCAGGGGGAAAATGGACTTTAAATGAAATAAGGGAATTTCAAAATTTCCTGTTGAAATGACCAGAGTGGAACAGAAAGTTTGATCTCCAAATACAGGACTCAGGCAAAGCATAAAAAGGGTGGATGGGAAGGGAAAATTATGAGGGATTTAATGATGTTGAATTGCTTGTAATTCTGCAGGGAAGATGAAATTGGATAACTTATATGAACATTCTCATTTATTAGGACCGTTAGAAGAAGCATATATAGATAAGGCACAGGAGAGAGCTGAATATAAAGGTATAATATATATTAAAAAGATGGAGTGAATGGGTAAAAAAGGAATCTTCTGAGAGAAAGGAAAAAGAGAGGTAGAATGATTCAAGATATTTTGCATAAAAGAGTTAAGAAAAAACTTTTTCAATGAAGTGGAAGGTGAGAAGGTGAAGGGGAATGAGTGAGCCTTCATTCTCATCAGAAATGACTCAGAGAGAAAACAGCATACACAATCAAGAGGGTATAGAACTCTATCTTTCCCTAAAATAAAAAGGAGAGGAAGGAGATCAGAGGAAAAGGAAAGGGGAAATGTAGATTATAGAGGTGAGGAAAGGTCATAGGAGAGGGTAGTCAGATACAACATAATTTTTTTTTCAGGATGGAGGGGTTGGGTGACTTAACCAAGGTAGCAGGACTGGGTGATTGTTGGGTGTCTGAGGATAGATTTGGGCATGGGTCCTACTGCCTCCAAGATTGATGATCTGTCCACTACACCACTTGGCTGCCCTACAAAACAGTTTTGAGGAGGGATAAAGTAAAGGAGATAGAGAATAGAATAAATGGGAGTGGGGAGAAATAGATGGAGGAAAATACAGTTAGTAAGAGCTACTGTGAAGGAAAAAATATTGAAGTAACTTCTCTCATGGACTTATGATAAAGAATGCAATCCATCCCAGAGTCAGAACTGATGTTATCTAAACACAAACTGAAGTAGACTTTTTTTTTCTTTTTCTCTTGCTTTATTTTTCATGTTTTCCCTGTCTTTCTGAAGGAAGGGGAGGATTATGTTTATGTTTATTTTTGCAAGAAGACTATTTTAAATAGTGTATAAAAACAAAAATATTTAAATAAATAAATAAAAAGTTAAAACTTTATTCACATTCAGAGAAAGAAATGATGGAGTATGAATGCAGATCAAAACATACTAGTTTCACTTTTTTTTCTTTTCAATTTTTTCTTTTACAATATGACTTGTGGAAAACATATGGAAATGTTTTATATAATTATACATATATAACCCCTTCAAATTGCTTGCCATTTTGTAGAAACAAGAGGGGAAGAAGGGAGAAAATTTGAAAATCAAAATTGTATTTAAAAGTGAATGTCAAAAAATTATGTTTACATGTAACTGGAAAAAATAAAATACTATTCAAAAGAAAAAATTAAAATAAAAATAAAAATCTTGTAGCCAAGTATGCAAAGTCAAACAAAATAAATTCAAGTATTGAGCATGGAACTCCATGGAACTTTTGACTTTTTAATATAACATGATGAGCCTGACTCTATCACACATTTCTAACTATTCCTTAACCAAGTCAAACTGGATGTATCACAAATATCTTAAATGCAATATATCCAAATCAGAATTCAATACCTCTCTTTTTTCCATGCTTTCCTATTTTAGTCAAGGTTACCACTAATCTTCCACTTATTCAGAATTGAACCCTCCAAATCTCCTTGGATTTCCCCTTTCTCAACCCACATGTTTAGTAGGAATTTAGGAAAGAAAAGTTTAGGAAAAGGCATCTCAATAATGATGATATTAATTCACATTTACAAAGTTCTTTAAGGGTTTGCAGAATATTATTGAATATCACCTGAGGCGTTGAGTACACTATGGTATGGGGAAAAAAAATTAGACTTGGAGTCAGACCTAGGTTCTAATCTAATCTAGTTTCTACCTAGTTTTGGGACTGGGTGTAAATGATTTAATCTCCCAAAGTTTTTGTTTTTCCATCTATAAAATGAAGATAATAATGTAGTCATTTGTCTGCCAGGGCTCTCCTATGAAATATGCTTTGTAAATATTAAAGTGCTATGTAAATGTATCATATGATTAGTAACACAGGAGAAAGTCAATCTATACTTGTTGATTCATGGATGAATCAATTTATTGGGAATGGGCAGGAGTTACTGCTATTATAAAGCTTACAATAAAAAAATGTATTTATCAGAAACCCCATTCTTATTAGTAAATGAAATAGGTGACTATCTTTATGGTATAGCTTTCAGGGTGCCAAGAAGGTTCCTGTCCAAAATATTTCCTATCAGTCAAACTGCCTGTAATTCCCCTTTTAGAGAATCACTCTCTGGCAGACTTTTCTATCTTCCGGCATCCCTTATTAAAATTCCAGCACCCTTCAAAATGGTAACACCTCAAACTTTTTTCAACTAGAATCTTATCTGGAGTTGTTTTCAGCTTGGCAGTAATCTTAATCTAAGAGATTTTGGAGCCTTAGGGAATGGAAGCCACTAATAGACCCCACTTGGCAAGATTTGAGTTATAACAGAGAGAGGTGGGGGCGGGAGCAGAAAAGAGCACCAAAAAGAAGAGAAAGGGAAAAAGGGACACTCAAGTCCACAGTATTCCCCAGAGTTGGTTCAGGTTACAGGAAGTGTTGATTATTTTTGACTATGGGATTTTCCTTAACACTTGAAAACAGCAGGATATTCCAAGAGAAATAGGACTCCATTGTACTCCATAGTTATGCTTCACCCCCAAGGAGAGACAGATGGTCCCAACATTATGTTCTTGCCCATAAAGCTATGTAAATAAATACAGTTTGAGCCTAATTGAACCTGGCAGACATGGGCAAATACATTTTGATTATAACAATGCCTCTGAAAGTATTTGGAGCATATAAGATGAGCAGTGGTGGCAAAGAAGTCTCTTCCAGTCTTTGACCTGAAAGGAATAACTTTGTTTTCTTAATGAACTCCCTTGCTATTTGCAGAATGATTGCTTCTTTAATTGTGACATATAGTCTACCTTACTTTTGGTGAGAACAGTGAGATATTTTCAATTTAGGGCATTAAAAGGACTCATGGAAAAGATATTGATGTGGTATGGTAAAAAAGATTGTAAGTCAGAAGACATGAGCTTTTAAATCCGAATTCTGTTACTATTAGATTTGGGCAAATCACAAACTTCCTGGCTCTCAATTTGCTCATTTGTAAAATTAGTTTAGACTCTGTGGTGTCCCTTATATTTTTTAATCTTTATAATCCTAAAAATATCCTTTCTAGTCAGCCACCATCATCTTCTCCACATTTCCACCCTTTAGATTATCACAGCTCATATTATTAGGTTATATTTTGTAATTAATATTGTTCAGTCATTTTAACATTTCTGATTCTTTGTTATGTAGACCAAAGCATGCCAGTAGTCTCCAAATGGTATTCTTGGCAGATATAGTGAAGTAGTTCACCATTTTCTTCCT
This sequence comes from Macrotis lagotis, assembly GCF_037893015.1. NCBI lineage: Eukaryota > Metazoa > Chordata > Mammalia > Peramelemorphia > Peramelidae > Macrotis > Macrotis lagotis. The sequence goes on along the minus strand of NC_133664.1, from coordinate 91,290,800 downwards.
CAGTGGATTAAGGCAAACAGAGATTAAGTGATATGACAGGGTCACATAACTAGTAAATTAAGACCAAATTTGAACTCAGATCTCTCTGACTCCAGAGAGTGCTATATCCATTGGAGCAACTTAGTTGAATCCTTTTGGTTAATAGCAGATATTATATATATATATGTGTATATATATATATATATATATATATATATATATATATATATACACATATATATACACCCAGGGTCAAGCAGAGAGGCAGAGAGTAGGTATCTGAGGAGGGACTGGAATGCAGGTTTAGTAACGTATTAGTAACATATTTGTAAATCGAACCCAGTAATCTATCTACTACACCAAGTTGAAAATCATATTGTGGGTAAATACAAATGTATCCTAGGCCTATACAATCTCATAGGTAAGAAGGAACTTTAGAGGTGGGAGACAAAATTCCCTATTGTTACTACTCTTCTAGATTGTTAACGTTTTAAGAACAAGGACAGGCCTTATTCAATTCAATTCAAATAAATATTTATTAATTACCTACTAAATGCAAGGTATTATAGTAGATATTTTGAATTAAAAAATGAAACTGCCTCCAACCTAAGGATTTAACATTCCATTGAAGGGGAAAGGGATGCAACCATACTCATTTCCATAAATAAAAAATAGACAAATTAATGAAAAGTCAGTTTAAATGGAAGAAAAAATTTTGATACACTAGAATGAAACAGTAATCTGAATAAAATAATATCTAATTTAATATGACATTTGTGTGGCATAGTAGACAGAATGTTGGACCTGAAGTCATGAGTTTGAATTCTGCTTCAGACATTTACTATATGTGTAAATCTGGGCAGCTGACTTCAAACCATTCCCAGCTTCAGTTTCCTTATCTGGAAACTAGGAATAAAAAATAACTCCAATGTCAAAAGAGCTGTTGAAATAACATAGAATAGCTAAAGCATTTTGTAAAACTGTTGTTATTTTTCCATCATTTCAATTATGTTCAACTCTTTGTGGCCCCAATTCGAATTTTCTTGGCAAAGATCAGCTAAGTTTACAGATGAAGAGATTGTGGAAAACAAGGTTAAGTGACTTGCCCAGGGTCACACAACTAGTAAGTGTCTGGGGCAAGATCTCATGAACATGAATCTTTCTGAATAGAAGTCTAAAGTTCTATCCAACTGTGCCATCTAGGTGCCTTTGTAAACTTTAAAGCCCTATGTTAATAAATAAATAAATAAATAAATAAATAAATAAATAAAGCCATAATTTTAAGTAATTGCATTGAATATAACAGATTAACCTGTCTTCTAGTAACGTATTAGGAATAGGTGCTGAAACAAGTTCAGGCAGGTTAGGGGAAGGAAGAAAGATGAGGTGGGAGATATTTATTAATTTATAATTATCTATGCCTCTGTCTTATTCCTCCAGGGACTATCAGATTGGACATTGGCTTCCATTTAACCTATTTCTTCCCTCTCCTTCTTTGGTCTGTGTATAATAAGGACTATAATTGTATCTCAAATTTAATTATGTTTAGGGAATTGCTTTGAAAAAGAATTGTTGTCCAGCCCTACATGGTTGTTATAGCATAAAGACTGAAAATATGGACAACAGAAAGGTGGTAGCCAATAGGGACCCAAATGAAAAGTTAAAGAGCCATGGGATAGAAGAATTGAGAGCTGGAAGGCATCTGAGAGATCTTCTCGTCCAATCTCCTCATTTTACATATAAAGAGTTTGAGCTTTTGTATCCCATGACCCTGGCACAGCCAAGACAGTAAGTTTAACTGCCTTCACTTTTGCCAAGGACCCACCCTCTAAGTCCTGCAATTTTCTTGACTGGTACAAGGTCTTCTGCAATTCATGATGTGATTGATCATTTTGTGAAATATCTAGTTGGAGAAATTTTGAGAAATCCAATCAATGAAGGACCCCTCCCTCCCCCCCAATGAATTTTTTTGAATGAAATACATATAGTGGATAGAAGCATGCTACATAGTATTTCTGATGATGGCCAGTGCTCCGAAAGTGGAGTAAAAGATATCCCTCTATGTTGTATTTAGAATCACACTTATTAGAATATGTTATTTCATTTACCAGCAAGTATAATATTTGAGACCAGCAGAGTGATAGCATGAATTTTTAAGAACAATAGAAGATACAATCCAGTAGCTTTTATACATTCTCAAGATGGTTATTTCTCTGGAAAGTTATTTCTATATGTAAAATGTTACCAATCGGGATAGAATTTTTACACTCAGAAAGTAAGCAAGTAATTCCTTGGTATAAGAATTGTTTTACTTTTTTTTCACTGTATCCCCAATAAATACATTGTGGTAAAGATTTTGTTTAAATGAAATGATAGTAGTGTCAATGGAAAGTATTTTTAAAATTATGCAGATCTGATCACATTTGTAGACAGCAGAAGAGATACCTTTTGGGAGAGGGAAGAAGGTTGGATTAAAGACTACTTGGAGAAAGAGTGAAAAATTGAAAGCTCAAATTTAAAGAAGAGAGAAGAAGGCTTAGAATAGAATGCACAAATGAAAAATTTGAGGGTTGCTAAGTAAAAAAAGCCATCTCTTTATCAGAAGTTGTAACAAAGCAGGAAAAATGGGGGGAAGAAGTAGGACCACACAATGGACGACTTCTATTTCTTTGAAAAGTATGAGAATAAGTTCTCAAGTAAGATAAAAATATATATAATTTGAAGAGAAAAGTAGATGTATTGGGATTTTGATTGAGGTTCACCTAATTAAATGTTTCTTACTATTGGATTTATGTGTCTCTGATACATTTCATTGGAAGAGTGGCACATTGGGCCAGGGCTTGGAACTTGTTTGATTAATTTTATTACCCCCCCCCCAAATGTGTAAGATGAATCTGGAGCAGTTAAGGGGTTTGCTGTAGATTAAAATGACATTTTAGGGAAATTAGTCTGGCAGCAATGTGCAGATACTTATACAGAGAAAGTAGGAGATGGGGTATTGAAGACTTCATTATCAAAAGCAATTGGGGAAGAAAGTAATCCTTGAATAAATGGCCAGGTCAGGTAATTTTGGCCTTTTGCCTCTTATTTGGGTAATGGGTGATTAAGGGTGAGGGTGGATATTACTGTTAAAGTAAAAGCTTAACAGAAATTAAGTTTCATTCCTGGAACTGCTGGGTGGGATCCTGAGTTCCAGATTGTATTCCAAATGTCAGTTCTTTAATGAGTAGCGGACAATTTGTCTGTAGCCCAATGAGCCTAAACCTCAGGTGAATAGCTGTGCTGCCAAGAAAACTGCTGAACTGACATCTTTCCATGTGAATCAAGTGCTGCTATTCTATTGAGTTATGAATTCTAAATTCTAAATGTGCAGATTCTACTGAACCAGTTGAATTTGCTAAGACTCCAGGTTCTAGTTTGTTTCATTCTTTATCCCTGTAACCTCAACCATCAGAGGTTTAAAGAAACATATCACAGTTCAAGAGGAGAAGTTCTGGTTTAGAGAGAGATTTGGTTTCATACTGAGCGCCTGATGTGTAAGAACTACATGCTAAGACAAAATTTGCTTAATGTCTTTGAATCATATTTTCCTCATCTGTAAAAAGAGAAAGACAATACTTATTATGAATAAAAATAGTTTGGTTTAACTATAATCACAGGAAAAACAAAGTGAAACAAAGTCAGTTGCCCAGAAGATAGAAAAGATGGATAGATTATCCATAAAATTGGTTCATTGGCATAAACCATAAATAGATAGGAAATAAAGACAGCCCTCAGAACTGACCAGGAAGAAAGTGGATTGGACTGTTTTCAGTTCTTAGGTGGTATAGGAGATAAACTGTTAGACCTGGTGACAGAAAAACTCGAGTTTAAGTTTGACCCCAGAGACACTTACTGTGTGACCTTGGGCAAATCACTTCTGTCAGTTTTCTTAAATGCAAAACAAGGATAATAATAAGACTTAGATTCCTGATTCTATGATCTAAGCAGAAGTTCTTAATTTTGAATCTGTAAACAAAAACAACTGAAAACTCTATCTTAAGATATTTGATTTCCTTTTAAGTCTATGCATTTTATTTTATGCATTTAACAGCAACATTTTGAGAACAAGCCATTCTAATTTACCAGACTGCTAAAAGGGTTCAAAGCACAAAATATGTTAAAAATCCTTGATCCAAGGAATAAAGATTATGATAACAATAAAGTATAAGTAGAGAATGAAGAAGGTTGCTCATGTACTAGGAAAAATTGAGAAATGGTAGATGGTCAGCATAGCCCATTGGTGTCCCCACATTGTCACAATTTCAGAGGAGAGCCTGAGGGTAGAATATGGAATCTTTGTGGGATGTTTGGAACAACGATTCCAACAATTTTTAGAAGACAAGGATAGAATGCAACCATCATAGGTGTTTGATGCATAACCCATATAAATTTAGGATTTTTTTTCCCCAATCCACACCTATAGTAGTTTGTAGGGTCCCCATATTATATAGTTGGTAACTAGATGGTATAGTGGAGTTTGGAGTCAGGAATACCTGACAATACATTTCCAATGCATTCCCAGACACTTACTTGCTATGTGACCCTTGGTAAGTCTCAACTTCTGTCTCAGTTATCTTATCTATTGTATTATTATTATTATTATTATCACCTGTTTTGAGGATTAAAGGCGATAATATTTGTAAAGCTCTTAGCATAGGGCCTTTATGCATAATAAATGCTATATAAATGGTTATTGCTTTCCCTTCACTTCTCCCTACTTGTACAAGGGGTGAAAAATATTTCCTGAGAGTAGAAAGAATTCTTCCAATAGGCTTGAGCTCCCTATTCTCTCCAGTTTATGTCACCATGATTTCTACCCCATTTTCACTTAACCTGTTGATATTGCCATGAAGAAGTGACTTGAAAATCTTTCCTCAAGCAATGTATGGATTGATAATTTATAACTCTTGTGGTAGATGTTTCTGCTGTCAGATCAATACCCTGCTTTACTGGGTCAGGAAATTGTTTTTCAGAGCTGGCTTCTTCCCAGGCTTGGTTGCTTTACTCATGTATCTTCTTCTTACCTTTCAAAGTTACAACCTTGTAAATCCATTTCCACTATTCCTTCTACAAGATCAGAAAAGAATAAACAAAATAGGAACAGAAGAAATAGGTTCATGTATCCATGGGCCAGGTGGCAGTGGGTTATTGGTGCTGCCTTACTCCCTTCCCAAAAAGTTTACAGCAGTTGTGACTTCAATGATTTCTCAGAAAAATAAAGCAAGATTGAATCACCTTTAGTGTATTTTGTGCATAAGTTCCAGCTCCCCAGGCAATTAAAAGGCTTTCCTTTACCATACATGCATAACTGGAAGAAGTCATAGAGTAGCTAAATATGTTCTATAATGTAGATTGGGGGCTTCTTATCCTGAATGCTTAGAATGAAGGTTTAATGAACCACCTTTAGTAGGACTGATAGCCAGCAGAGCATAGTGTGTGTGTGTGTGTGTGTGTGTGTGTGTGTGTGTGTGTGTGTGTGTGTGTGTGTGTGTGTGTGTGTGTGTGTGTGTGTGTGTGTGTGTGTGTGTGTGATCTAAGGACAGGATCCCTATGGACTAAGCCCTCATTATAGATATAATCCCAAGAAGCTTTGACTTTCTCAACCATAAAATGAGGATTTTGGACTATTGCTATTTGTAATCAAAGAGGACCAATAACATGATGATTTTGGGATCAAGGAACAATGTTTTTGATTGTGATTAATCGTCATCTGTAAAATGAGTGTGTAATATTTGATCACTAAGATCATTCTGAGCTTTGATTTTATATATATCTCTGTACTTTGGAAAAATAAATTTGTGTGTGTATTGATATTGAATTAGTACCTTATTTTAAGGAAAGGAAGTGAAGTTTAAACTGAATAAGATATCACCTGTATGTTAAGATTTCAAGAGCATTAGAGCATGATATCTAAATTTCTTCTGTAGGAGATTCACTCTTTCGGTTAAACATTGAATGTTCCAGGCTTTTACTTATTTTCTGAGGTCCCAGAGGGCAGAATATAGATGAATGTATGGAAGTTACAGAGAAGCAATAACAGGCTTAATATAATATTTTCCCTAAAAATTAGAGCTGTTATATAAAGGAATGTACTATTTTATATAGTAGAATCCTCATCATTGGAACTGTTAATGTCCAAGCAATTGGAAAATTTGCCCTTGAAACATGGGCAAACACATAATTTGTTACAGTAGGACTTATCTGTTGCCTCCTTTTTTGTATGCCCCCTAGAACTTAGAAAAGTGATAGAAACTTAATAAATGATTGATTGAATTTTTAGTGATTTCAAAGTTTATTAGAATCAAAGAGTTTCTGGTAATTCTGAAACCAATCTGTTGTCCTTCTGCAGCAATTGGGTGTACACAGAAATTTTTTTGAAGACAAGAAAAATACACAGTGAAAGAGATTTTTACATAACCCACCAATGTGGTCATGGTGGTCTTGAAAATTCCAATTTCTAATCCTTGTGTGAATGTTTGATGATTTATTTAACTCTATTCAAGACTTATAATGTATGACTATCAAGAGGGTATCAAGCAGTGGTGTCTTCCTTCACTGTGCAATATTCTGACATTTTGGGAAAGTACTTTTCTCCAAGACTCTTATGCAGTCTAAGACCATTATGTGATTTAGTTTAAACCTGAGAGTTGAATACTTTGGGGGGAGGGATAGAGGGGGCTGGTGAATAAGCAATCTTGTTCCTATTTGACCTGCACTGAGTAACTCAACACATTTAACAGGATTTCTCCCTGATTCATCCCCTTACATTCTCCCTCCAAGTTAAAATCCTGCCTAACACATACTACTTGTATGATCATGGGAAAAATCATTTAGTTTCTTAGAGCTCCAGGAATTTTTTTAAGACAATTTACAGATAACTTGCATGATTGCATTGATAAGAATAGTATCATAAATTGATGTTTGCTATCACAAAGACATCATAAGTCTGGATTAACTGATCTGTCTATCTATCTATCTATCTATCTATCTATCTATCTGTCTGTCTGTCTGTCTTCTCCATCAATATATGTCTTTTATATAGCAATATATTATGTATAATAATAATAATGTAATAAAATATATTAAATGACATATGATATATTATGTGATGTGATGATAAATAACGTGGTGCTATACATAGAGTACCAGCCTCAGAGTCAAAAATACTGGCTTCAAGTTCTGGTTCTAATATCTACTGACTGTAATCTGGGGTAAGCCACTTGGATTCTCAGTGTTGTAGGAAAATCTCCAAGACTGCATACATTGAAGACTAAGTGATAATTTGCACTGGAAGAGAGAGTTTTCTTACCAAAGAGTTTTCTATAAATTATTGTTATAATTTGATAGGCCATGATATATGTCACATAAAATGATATTAATAAATAAATCTATTCAAAATGAATAAATGAAGGATTTCAGAGATTAAATTAAAATTAGAGAAATTTAAAATTAGTTAAAATTAGAAATATCTCATTACTTTAATATGTGAATGAATCAAAGGTAACTATAGACCCATAGGCTACCATGATGGAATACCATTTGAAGGAAGAAGAAAAACAAATTTAAGGATTTTTCTAAAACCTATAATGTGAATTGTCTACATATAAAATAGAGAAATATCAACTTATAAATTAGAAAATTCTCAGTTTTCAGTTATCTAGGAATAGATCATGACATCATACATCTACAGCTAGAAGGGACCTTGAAAGTCTTCTAGTTCAATTCTCTCAATTTATGGATCAGGAAACTTCAGTTCAAGAGACAGCAGTGACTTGCTGAGGTCACAAGGCAAAGTATGGAAAATGAAGAACAAAGATATAATAGCTTTCCTAATGTCAGAAATTTCATTTACATATAAGAACCTAGGTCTACTAACTCATAATCTTCTTTTGATTCGACTATATTGCCTTCTGTTCATTGAAGCTTTTTATTTAATTTAAAAGAAAAAAAATCCTTAATAGCTATATACCACAAACAAATCTACTTCATTGAGTTTTTAGAGTTTAGAAATGACCTACTGACCCAGAATGTAACATAACTGCATAGAGGCCATTAAACTTGACAATAGAGCTGAAAATTAGTAGAAAACTGAGATTGCAATTTCTACAGGACAAATTATTTCTAAGAGTTTTACATATCCATGCTTTGGAGTACTTTTCATCCAATCTGTTTGTTGTAACCAACAATAATGTTGGGACAATACCAATAAAGGAAATTGTCCTTTGGAATTTGGAAAGGATTTCAACACTAATGGGAGCAAAAACAAAATTGCAAGTGGATTCACTAAGTGTCCTGCCAAGAGCCAGCTTCATTCTTGAGAACATTAGCAATATCATTAAGACTACTGTTTAAATATTTATGTGATTTCTTATTTTTAACTGAAGCAATGAAATTTACCACAACTAGGATTATTTTATTCTTTTCACATGAATATACATTCTTGTTCTTCTGTATTAGTATTCCATAAACACCTTTGCACATATATTTTATTCATGTGGTTCTTTGATTTAGTTATATATTTTCTACCTTGAAACAATTGTTAGATAGTATATTTGTCCTTGAAAATATTATTTGCTTTAAAAAATAAAATTAGACTTTTATTTGACTCCAGCCTGGATCAGTTATGGAACAATGGTACAAGGCAGCCTTCTGGATGCCACCAAATATTCTCATATTGTGACTTCATTTCTTTGTATCCTAAAATTTTTATGATTCAAAAGTAACCTAATACAATGCATATTATCTTGGATGTATTAAGCCTCATCTGCTAACTTCTTATACACTGACAGGTTACTTAGCACCTAATCAGTGCAAGGATTTCAACCAAACAGTACCAAAATTGCTAAATAACATTTTAATTAGCAACTTTAGCAAAGCCAACAAAGGAATGAAGTTTGAATTCAATATATCCCAACTTTGCCACTTGCTACTTGTATGTCGAATTACATATAGATAGATAGATAGATAGATAGATAGATAGATATATAGATAGATAGATAGATAGATAGGTAATCCTTGATCCTAAATCTCCTTTGTCAGTAACAGAGCAGTCTCCCAGCAGGAATTCAATTGCTTCTTCCTAGCTACTTCTCTTTGGTGTAGTTAAGGGTTGTCCAACCTTACTTTTAAAAGTTTTTATTAAAACAATAGATACATTTTGATTTGTCATTTTAGTGAGAGCTCTTCTATGTTTATTAAAACATTTAGAAAACACATGGACAGGTGGCATAAAATCACCCTGAGGCCACATGAGGTCTGCAGGCCACATTTTAGATAGCCCTAGTGTAGTGCATACTGATTCAGTGTTTCTCTGTTGTTTTTCATTCTGACTTTTGAGGTTCCTAAATATTTAAGTTCATAGTGATAAGAGATAAAATCTTTTGTTATCTTTTCTTCAATTCTTCTGTCTTCCCAGAATTCCTACAAAATTTTTCAAATGGTAGATTTTTTTTTCTGGAACTCAGCATTTTATTTTTTGTCAAGAAAGATTCTATTTATTTTGAGTTTTAAAATTTCCCCCATCTTGCTTCCCTCCCCCACCCCCACAGAAGGCAATATGTTAGTTTTTAAATTGTTTCCATGGCATACATTTATCTAAGTTGAATGTGATGAGAGAGAAATCATATCCTTAAGGAAAAAAATAAAGTATAAGACATGGCAACATTACATAAAAAGATAACAGGTTTTTTTTTCTAACATTAAAGGTAATAGTCTCTGGTCTTTGTTCAGACTCCACAATTCTTTCTCTGTATACAGATGGTATTCTCCATCACAGATAGCCCAAAGTTGACCCTGATTGTTGCACTAATGGAATGAGGAAGTCCATCAAGGTTGATCATCACCCCCATGGTGCTGTTAGTGTATACAATATTTTTCTGGTTCTGCTCATTTCGCTCAGCATTAGTTCATGCAAATTCTTCTGGTCTTTCTTGAATTCCTATCGCTCCTGGTTTCCAGTAGAACAATAGTGTTCCATGACATACATATATAACAGTTTGTTAAGCCATTCCCCAATTGAAGGATATTCACTTAATTTCCAATTTTAGCCACCACAAACAGGGCTGCTATGAATATTTTTGTATGTTTTTACCCTTTTTCATCATCTCTTCACAGTATAGACCCAGTAGTGGTATTTCTGGGGCAAAGGGTATGCACATATTTGTTGCCCTTGGGAGTAATTCCAAACTACTCTCCAGAAAGGTTGAATGAGTTCACAGCTCCACCAACAATGTATTAGTGTCCCAGATTTTCCACAACCCTTCCAACAATGGTCATTGTCCTTTCTGAACATATTGGCCAGGCTGAGAGGAGTGAGGTGGTACCTCAGAGATGCTTTTATTTGCATTTCTCTAATAAGAAATGATTTAGAGCAATTTTCCATATGACTGTGGGTTGCTTTGATTTCTTCAGCTGTAAATTGCCTTTGCATATCCTTTGAACATTTGTCAATTAAGAAATGGCTTTTTTTTAAACAAGCTAACAAGAATTTATTAGTTTTTATTTTTACTATGTGAAGATACATAGAACAAAAATATATCATTTAGTTAACCAAATATAAGGACAAGAGATGAAACCAGATATAAATGAAATCCCAAAAGGAAAAAGGAATTGGAGTTAGATGGATTTACAAGCATATTTTATCATGTCTTGAAAGAAAATTTATTCCAACATTATGTAAACTATTTACAAAACTAGGAAAAGGGGAGATTCTCCTAAATTTTTACTAAGGCATGAGTAATGTCTGGATACCTAAATCAGTGAGAGAAAAAGCAGAGAATGAAGCCTAAAGATCACTATTGCAAATATCCCAAATGCCAAAATATTAAATAATCAGAAATTTTAGAACTTGATAACCCTTTATTTGATAAAGGTAGAATGATTTTTGACAAGAACCATTTAGAAAATTGGAAAGCAATCTCACAAAATTAGCAAAATCTGAACACATCCACCACAATATGCTCATTTATATATATATATATATATATAATGTATAATATATGCATACATTCATACATGTATATACATGTATATGTTTATACATCTTGAAAATTAGTGGATAGGGATAACAATCTTAACAGAACAGGATAAGTTTGAGTACTTCTTTTTTTGATGTATTTTCCTGATATACATTGTCCTCATCATTTTATTTTATTTTATTTTATTTGGAATTATAAAAAATTTATTTATTTTGAGTTTTGCAATTTTTTCCCTAATCTTATTTCACCCCTCACTCCCCAAAGAATGCAATTTGCACATCTTTACATTGTTTCCATGGTATACATTGATCCAAATTGAATGTGATGAGAGAGAAATCATATCCTTAAGGAAGAAACATAAAGTATAAGAGCTAGCAAAATCAGACTATAAGATATCAGATTTTTTCTAAATTAAAGGTAGCAGTCCTTGGCCTTACTTCAAACTCCACAGTTCTTTCTCTGGATACAGATGGTACTCTCCATTGCAGACAGCCTCAAATTGCCCTATGATTGTTGCACTGACGGAACAAGCAAGTCCATCAAGGAAAATCATCACTTCCATGTTGCTGTTAGGGTGCACAGTGTTCCTCTGATTCTGCTCATCTGATTCAGCATTAGTTCATATAAATCCCTCCAGGCTTTCCTGACTTCCCATCCTTCCTGGTTTCTAATAGAACAATAGTGTTACATGACATACATATACCATAGTTTTCTAAACCATTCCCCATTTGAAGGACATTTACTTAATTTCCAAATCTTTGGCACTACAAAAAGGGCCACTAGGAATATTTTGTACAAGTGATGATTTTACCCGTTTTCATCATCTCTTCAGGGTATAGACCCAGTAGTAGTATTGCTGGATCAAAAGGTATGCACGTATTTGTTGCCCCTGGGCATAATTCCAAACTGCTCCCCAGAAAGGTTGAATGAGTTCACAGCTCCACCAACAATGTATTAGTGTCCCAGATTTTCCACAATCCTTCCAACAATGGTCATTGTCCTTTCTGGTCATATTGGCCATAGTGAGAGGTGTGAGGTGGTACCTCAGAGAAGCTTTAATTTGTATTTCTCTAATAAGTAATGATTTAGAGCAATTTTTACTATGACTATGAATTACTTCGATCTCCTCATTTGTAAATTGCCTTTGCATATCCTTTGACCTTTTGTCAATTGGGGAATGGCTTTTTGTTTAAATTTAACTCAGTTCTCTGTATATTTTTGAGATGAGTCCTTTGTCAGAAACATTAGTTGTAAAGATGGTTTCCCAGTTTACTACATTTCTTTTGATATTGGTTACAGTGGTTTTGTCTGTGCAAAACCCCTTTTTTTAATGTAATCAAAATCATCTAGATTCTTTTTAGTAGTGTTCTCCATCTCTTCCTTAGTCATAAACTGCTTCCCTTTCCATATATCTTACAGGTAAACTACTCCTTGATCTTTTAGTTTGCTTATAATATTGTTTTTTATGTCTAGATCTTGTATTCATTTTGATCTTATCTTGGTATAGAGTGTGAGGTGTTGGTCTAATCTAAGTTCCTTCCATATTAACTTCCAATTTTCCCAACAGTTTTTATCTAAGAGAGAATTTTTATATCAATAGCTGGACTCTTTGGATTTATCAAATAACAGATTACTATGATCATTTACTGCTATTGCACATAGTCTATTCCACTAATCCAACACTCTATTTCTTAGCCAATACCAGACAGTTTTGATGACTGATGCTTTATAATATAATTTTAGATCTGGTAAGACTAAGCCTCTTTATTTTGTACCTTTTTCATTGAATGACTGGAAATCTTGACTTTTTATTTCTCCATATGAATTTACTTACAGCTTTTTCTAACTCATTAAAGTATTTTTTTGGAATTTTGGTTGGTAGGGCATTAAACAGGTAGCTTAATTATGCTAGAATTGTCATTTTTATTATATTCACTCTGCCTATCCATGAGCAGTTGATATTTGATCAATTATTTGAGTCTGATTTTATTCATGTGAGAAGTGTTTTGTAATTTATTTTAAAAAGTTTCTGAGTCTGCCTTGGCAGGTAGACTCCCAGGTTTATATTGTCTGGAGTTACTTTGAATAGGATTTCTCTTTCTAGCTCCTTCTGCTGTATATTGCCAGTCATATGTAGAACTGTTGAGGATTTATGAGGGTTTATTTTATATCCTGTGACTTTACTAAAGTTGCTAATTATTTCTAGTAGATTTTTAGATGATTTTTTGGATTCTCTTGATATACCATCATGTCATCTGCAGAGTGAGAGTTTTGTCTCTTCCTTCCCAATTCTAATTCCATCAATTTCTTTTTCTTCTTTTATTGCTCATTTATAATACAATATTGAATAGTAGTGGTGATAATGGGCATCCTTGTTTTAACCCCTAATGCAATGCTTGTTGATATTTTCAGATAAATACTGATTATTATTGCAAGGAACAATCTACTTATTACTACACTCTCTAGTGTTTTTAATAGGAATTGGTGCTGTATTTTGTCAAAAGCTTTTTCAGCATCTATTAATATAATCATATGATTTCTGATAGGTTAGTTATTAATGTAATTAATTATATTAACAATTTTCCAAATATTGAACTATGCCTGCATTTCTGGGATAAATCATCCTTGATCATAATGTATCATCCTAGGGATAACTTGTTGTAATCATTTTGCTAAGATATTATTTAAGATTTTGGCATCTATATTCATCAGGGAGATAGGTCTACAGTTTTCTCTCTCTATTTTAACTCTTCCTGGTTTAGGGATCAGCACCATATTGGTGTCATAGAAAGAGTTAGGCAGAGTTCCATCTTCACCTATTTTTCCACGGATTTTACACAGAATTGGAACTAATTGTTCCTTAAATGGTTGATAGAATTCACTTGTGAATCCACCTGGCCCTGGAAAATTTTTCTTGGGCACTCCAATAATGGCTTGTTGAATTTTTTGGTTCAGAGATAGCATTATTTAGGTTTTTAAATTCCTCTTCATTTTATCTGGATAACATATTGTTTTTTCATTAGAAAGATTTTATTAATTTTGAGTTTACAATTTTCCCCCATTCTTGCTTCCCTCCCCACCACACCTCACAAGACACATTCTGTTAGTCTTTACATTGTTTCCATGTTATCATTGATCACAGTTGAATGTGATGAGAGAGAAATTATATTCTTAAGGAAGAAAAATAAAGTATAAGAGATCACAAAATTACACAATAAGGTAATAGGTATTTTTTTTCCTCAATTGAAAGTAATAGACTTTGGTCTTTGTTCAAATTCCACAATTCTTTCTCTGGATACAGATGGTATTCCCCATCACAGACAGCCTCAAATTGTCCCTGATTGTTGCACTGATGGAATGAGGAAGTCCATCAAAGTTGATCATCACCCCCATGGTGTTGGTAGGGTGTACAATGTTTTCCTGGTTCTGTTCATCTCATTCAGCATCAATTCATGCAAATCCTTCCAGTCTTCCCTGAATTCCCATCCATCCTGGTTTCCAATAGAACAATATATTCCTTGACATACTTATACTACAGTATGTTAAGCCATTCCCTATTTGAAAGATATTTACTTAATTTCCAATTCTTAGCCACCACAACCAGGGCCACTATGAATATTTTTGTACAAGTGATGTTTTTACTTTTTTCATCATCTCTTCACTATATAGACCCAATACTGGTATTGCTGGATCAAAGGGTATCCACATGTTTGTTGCCCCTTGGACATAATTCCAGATTGCTTGTCTGAAATGCTGGATGAGTTCACAGCTCCACCAACAATGTATTAGTGTTCCAGATTTTCCACATTCATTCCAACATTGATCATTGTCCTTTCTGGTCATATTGGCCAGTCTGAGAGTTGTGAGGTGGTTTCTCAGAGATACTTTGATTTGCATTTCTCTAATAAGCAATGATTTGGAGCAATTTTTCATATGACTATGGGTTGCTTTGAATTTCTCTGCTATAAATTGACTTTGTATATCCTTTGACAATTTGTCAAAAGGGGAATGTTTTATTTTTTTTGAATATTTGACTCAATTCTCTGTTTATTTTAGAAATGAGTCCTTTGTCAGAAATACTAATTGTAAAAATTGTTTCCCAATTTACTACATTTCTTTTGATCTTGGTTACAGTGGTTTTATCTGTGCAAAATCTTTTTAATTTAATGTAATCAAAATTATCTAGTTTGTTTTTAATGATGTTCTCCATCTCTTCATTGGTCATAAACTTCTTCCCTTTCCATAGATTTGACAGATAAACTACTTCTTGAACTTCAAGTTTGCTTATAATAATGTTTTTATATCTAAATTCTGTATCCATTTTGATCTTCCCTTGGTATAGGATGCAACCTGTTGGTCTAATCTAAGTTTCTTCCATACTGAATTTCAATTTTCCCAACAGTTTTTAATCGAAGACAGAGTTTTTAACCCAAAAGCTGGACTCTTTAGGTTTAGTCAAACAACAGATTTCTATAATCATTTAATGCTATTGAACCTAATCTATTCCATTGATCTACCACTCTATTTCTTAGCCAATCCCAGACAGTTTGATGAATGATACTTTAATAATATAATTTTAGGTATGGTAAACCACCTTCTTTTTGCATTCTTTTCATTAAAACCCTGGAAATTCTTTGTTTCTCCATATGAATTTACTTACAAGTTTTTCTGACACATTAAAGTAATTTATTGGAAATTTGATTGGTAGTGTATTAAACAGGTAGTTTAGTTTTGGTAGAATTGCAATTTTTATTATATTCCCTCAGCCTATCCATGAGCATTTGATGTTTGCCCAATTATTTAAGTCTGATTTTATTTGTGTGAGAAGTATTTTGTAATTGTTTTCAAAATAAGTTTCTGAGTCTATGTTAGAAGATAGATTCCCAGGGAATTTATATTGTCTGAGGTTACTCTGAATGGGAATTCTCTTTCTTGCTCTTTTTGCTGTATCTTGTTAGTCATATATAGACATGTCCAGGGTTTATGTGGGTTTATTTTATATCCTGTGACTTTACTAAATTTTTAAATTATTTTTAGTAGTTTTTTAGATGATTATTTTGAGCATCCTGTAATCTGCAGTCAGTTTTGATTCTTCCTTCACAATTCCAATTCCTTCCATTTTTTCTGCTCTTATTGCTGAAGTTAACATTTCTAATACAATATTGAATAGTAGTGGTGATAATGGGCATCCTTGTATCATTCTTAATCATATTGGGAATACCTCTAGCCTTTCTCCATTACAAATAATTCTTGTTGGTCATTTCAGATAGATACTGCCTATTATTCTAAGGAAGAAAGCATTTATTACTATATTCTCTAGTGTTTTTAGTAGGAATGGATGCTATTTTTTGTCAAAAACTTTTTTGCCATCTTTTGATATAATCATATGATTTCTGATAGGTTTGTTATTGATATAAGTAATTATACTAACAATTTTCTAATACTGAACCAACCCTCCATTCCTGGAATAAATTTGACTTGGTCACAATGTATTATCCTAGTGATTACTTGTAATCAATTTGCTAAGATTTTATTTAAGATTATGGCATCTATATTCATTACAGAGATAGGTCTATAATTTTCTCTCTCTGTTTTAACTCTTCCTCGTTTAGGGATCAGGACCATATTGCTGTCACAGAAAGAGTTAGGCAGAGTTCTGTCTTCACCTATTTTTCCAGAAAGTTTATATAGAATTGGAACCAATTGTTTCTTAAATGGTTGACAAAATTCACTTGTGAATCCATCTGGGCCTGGAGACTTTTTCTTAGGGAGTTTAATAGTGGCTTGTTGAATTTGTTTTTCTGAGGTAGTTTTGTTTAGGTTTCTTAATTTCCTCTTCAGTTAACCTGGTTAACATATTTTTGTAAACATTTGTCTATTTCACTTAAATTGTCAAATTTATTGGCATAGAGTTGGACAAAATAATTCTTAATTACTACTTTAATTTCCTCCGCATTGGTGATGAGCTGACTTTTTTTATGATAGTAATAATTTGGTTTTCTTCTTTCTTTTTTTAAATCAAAATGACCAGAGGTTTATCAATTTTGTTGGTTTTTCATAACACCAACACTTGGTTTTATTTTTTATTTCAATAGATTTCTTGCTTTTGATTTTATTAATTTCTTCTTTAATTTTTAGAATATCTAATTTGTTATTTAATTGGGGGTTTAAATTTATTCATTCTCTAATTTTTAGTTACATATTTAGTTTAGTGATCTCTTCTTTCTCTAATTTATTCATGTAAACATTTAAAGATATAATATACCCTCACCTTGAGTTAATCCCATAGGTTTTGTATGTTGTTTAATTATTGCCATTATATAAGATGAAATAATTAATTCTTTCTATAATTTGTTCTTTGAACCACTCATTTTTTAAAATGAGGCTATTTAGTTTCCAATTCGTTTTGTGTCTGTATCTCCCTTGTCCAGTATTGCATATGATTTTTATTGTATTATTATCTGAGAAGGATGTATGCACAATTTTTGCCTTTCTGCAGCTGATCATTAGGTTTTTATGTCCTAAGACATAGTCAATTTATGTGTAAATGCCATATGCTACAGGAAATAAGTATATTCCTTTCTATTCCCATTCAGTTTCCTCCATAAATCTATCATATCTAGGTTTTCTAACATCTATCTCCTTAACTTCCTTCTTGTTTATTTTATGGTTAGATTTGTCCAAATCTGAGAGTGGAAGGTTAAGGTGTCCCACTAGTAGAGTTTTGCTATCTATGTCTTCCTGTAACCCTTTCAACTTCTCCTCTAGGAATTTGCTTGATATACCATTGGGTGCATACATATTCAGTATTGAAATTACTTTATTGTCTACAGTATCTATTAGGAGGATGTAGTTTCCTTCTTTATCTCTTTTAAAGCTATCTATTTTTTGCTGCTGCTTTTTCTGAGAAAAGGATTGCTACCCCTCCTTTTTCACTTCAGCTGAAGTGAAATATATTTTGCTCCAACCTTTTACCTTTACTCTATATTATATCTCTGCTTCAAATTAGTTTCTTGTAAACAGCATATAGTAGGATTCTGGTTTTTAATCCACTCTGTTATTTGTTTACATTTTAAGGGAGAGTCCATCCCATTCACAAGCAAAATTATAATTACTAACTCTTTATTGCCCTCCATGCTGTCTTCCCTCTGTTTGCATTTTCCCCCTTTTTCCCCTTTATCCATATTCTCAGTATTTTGTTTCTGAATACTACCCCTTCAGTGTGTTTGCCCTCCTATGTCAGCCCCCTTCCCTTTCTTTTCCCTTTCTCTTCTCCCCTTCTTCCCTCCCTTCCTTCTGTTAGTTCCCCTTATCTGCTCTTCCCTGTCCCCTCCCTCCCCCTTTCACCTTTAAATACGTGAAAGGTAAGGTAAGTTTCATAACTTAATTTTGTGTTTGTGTAAGTTAACTTTAAGTCTAGTGTGATGAAAGGAAAGTTCAGGTGGTTCTTAGCTCCTCCCTTCTTCTCCTCTATGGCAAATTATATTTTTGTAAATATTTATCCATTTCACTTAGATTTTCAAATTTGTTGGCATAGAGTTGGCCAAAATATTTCTGAATTATTACTTTAAATTCCTCCTCATTGGTGGTGAGTTCACTTTTTTCCATTTATGATACTAGCAATTTGTTTTTCTTCTTTCTTTTTTAAATCAAATTAACCAGTGGTTTATTAATTTTATTGGTCTTTTCATAAAACCAGCTCTTGGTTTCATTTATTAGTTCAGTAGTTTTCTTACTTTTGATTTTATTAATTTCTCCTTCAATTTTTAGAATTTCTAATTTGGTATTTAATTGTGGGTTTATAATTTGTTCTTTCTCTAATTTTTTAGTTGCATATTTATTTCATTGATTTGTTCTTTCTCTAATTCATTCATGTAAGCATTGAAAGATATAATATATCCCCGGACAATTGCGTTGAGTGTATGCCATAGGTTTTGGTATGTTGTTTCATTATTGTCATTATCTAGGATTAAATAATTAAATCTTTCTATAATTTTTTGCTTGATCCACTCATTCTTTAATATGAGGTTATTTAGTTTTAATTAATTCTGGGTCTCTATCTCCCTGGTCCAATATTGCACATGATTTTTATTACATTGTGATCTGAGAAAGATATGTTCATTATTTCTGCCTTTTTGCAATTGATCATTAGGTTATTATGCCCTAGTACATAGCCAATTTTTATGTAAGTGCTATGTACTGCAGAAAAAATAAAGTTTATTCCTTTGTATCTCCATTCAGTTTTCTCCATAAGTCTATCACATTTTTGTTTTCTAACTATCTATTTACCTCCTTAACTTCTTTCTTGTTTATTTTATGATTAGATTTATCTATATTTGAGAGTGGGAAGTTGAGGTCTCCAACTAGTAGAGTTTTGCTGACTATGTCTTCCTGTAGCTCTTTCAACTTCTCCTTTAAGAATTTGGATGCTATATGATTGGGTGTATATATATTTAGTATTGAAATTACTTTATTGTCTATGGTACCTTTTAGGAGGATATAGTTTCCTTCTTTTTATCTTTTAATGACATCTATTTTTGTAGGTGCTTTGTCTGAGATAAGGATTTCTATCCCTCCTTTTTTCACTTCAGCCAAAGCAAAATATATTTTGCTCCAATCTTATACCTGTACTCTATATGTATTTCTCTGCTTCATATGAGTTTCCTATAAGCAGCATATTGTAGGATTCTGGTTTTTAATCCACTCTACTATTTGTTAATTTTTTAGGGGAGAGTTCATCACATTCATATTCAAAGTTATAATTACTAATTCATTTTTGCCCTCCATGTATTTTCCCCCTTTTTCCCCTTTATCCATATTCCCCAGTGTTTTGTTTCTGAATACTGCCACCTTCAGTGTGTTTGCCCTCCCATATCAACCCCCTCCCTTTTATTTCCCCTTTCCCTTTTCTTCTTCTTCCTTCCCTTCCATCTGTTATTTTTTTCCCTTTTTCTCCCCCCTCCCCAACCCCCTGCCCTTTTCCCCTTTTAATACTTGAAAGGTAAGATAAGTTTCTTAACTTAACTGAATATATGGAAGTTAACTTTAAGACAAGTCTGATGAGATGAAGATTCAGGTAGTTCTCCTTTCCTCCCTTCCTCCCCTCTATTAAAATAGGTCTGTTGTACCTCTTAATGTAATGAGATTTATCCCATTCAATCTCCTCCATTCTCCCATCTCCTTACTGTACCCCTTTTTAAGGAGGTATTGTTTTTATTGTTTTTATTTTTTTAGGTTTTTGAAAGGCAAATGGGGTTAAGTGGCTTGCCCAAGGCTACACAGCTAGGTAATTATTAAGTGTCTGAGACTGCATTTGAACCCAGGTACTCCTGACTCCAGGTCTGGTGCTTTATCCACTGCACCACCTAGCTTCCCCTTGCTATTGTTTTTAAATCATTCTATCTGATTCACAGAAAACTTATGAGTGTCCATCACTTCTGGCTAAATATTTTCTCTCTAATAGAGTTACAATTCTCAAGAGTTTTTAGAGTCTTTCTCCCAGGTAGGGATTTAACCAGTTTCATTTTATTGGATAACAGTCTCACAGATGAGTCACGAGTGACCATCACTTCTTGCTAAGTATATTATCTCTAACAGAGTTACAATTTTCAAGATTTATGAGAATCTTTCTCCTAAGTGGGGATATAACCAGTTTCATCTTATTGGATCACTGTATTTTTTTTCTCCCTCCCCCCTTTTTTACCTTTTCATGTGTCGTTTGGGCCTCCTGTTTGATGTCCAAATTTCCAATTTAGCTCTGAACTTTTCATCAGGAAATGTTTGAAGTCTCCTATTTCATGAAATATCCATATTTTCCCCTGGACCAGAAGGCTCAGCTTTGCTGGGTAGTAGATTCTTGGCTGCATTCCAAGCTCCTCTGCTCTTCGGAATATCTCATTCCAGGTCATTTGATCGCTTAATGTTGATGCAACCAGGTCCTGCATAATCCTTACTGTTACTCCTTGGTATCTAAATTGTTTCTGTCTGGCTGCTTGCAGGATTTTCTCTTTTATCTGATAGTTCTGGAATTTGGTCACAACATTCCTTGGTGTTTTTATTTTAGGATATTTTTTGAAGGGGATTGATATATTCTTTCAATAACTATTTTGACCTCTGGTTCCATGATATCAGGACAGTTTTCCATCACTAAATCCTGTGATATTAAGTCCAGGTTTTTTTCCTCTTCTATGTTTTCAGGAAGACCAATAATTCTCAGGTTATCCCTTCTCGATCTATTCTCGAGGTCAGTGATTTTGTTGATGAGGTATTTTACATTTTCTTCTTTTTTTCTTTTCTTTTAGTTTTGTTTAACAGAATCTTGCTGTCTTATGAAGTCATTAGTTTCTACAGAACCCACTCTCTCTTTTAGAGAAGAATTTTCTTCATTTACCTTTTGCAACTAGTTTTCTAATTGGTCAATACTATCTTTGTAAGAGCTTTCCATTTGACCAGTTGAGGTTTTGAGAAAATTATTTTCTTTTTGCATTTGCCCAATTGAGTATCTGAGAGAATTATTCTCATTTTGTAATTGTCCAATTGTATTTTCCAAGGATTTGTTCTCTTGTTGCAAGGTGTTATTTTTATCTCCCCAATTTTCCAATGGATTTTTAAACTCCTTCCTGATTTCTTCAAGGGAGTCTTTCTGTGATTTAGACCATATCATATTCTACTTAGAGGTTCTAGGTCTCTCTGAGTTAAGATCTTTTCCTTCTAGGAATTTTTCTATGGACCCTCCTGACTGCTGGCCTTCCTTCATTTTCCTAAGATCTTGTTGGGTGAGGAGCTGGTTCACAAGGATTTTCATGTTGAGACTCCTAGAGGCCTTAGTCCCTGGGTTTAGTAAATCCAAGTGGGCCAGCCAGTAGGCTGTGTTTGTTGCTTTCTTTGGATTGTCTATGACCTTAATTGGAGTCCCTCTCCCTTGGCCTGGTTCAAGCTACTGAATACTTTTAACTTTGAAAAATGGGCAAGGTTATTGCTCTCCCAATGCACAGCTCAGGAATCTCTGCTGCTCACACCTGAGCCTGGGCTGGAGGTGAGTTGTGATTGTGTTTGTTCTGGTAAAAGGCCTCAGCTGAAATAAAGATATGGACTCTGAACATACTCTGAAGGCATGTTCTCCAGAACAGAGGAGCTCAGGGATCAATGTCTGCACCTCTCCTGCACTTGAACTCACCCTCCAGCACTGCCAGCAATCTCCAGACAGTCAGTGCTACCACCAATACTTCTGCTTCTCAGTTGACCCCAGACCCAAAGGCAGATCAGGGCAGTCCTGCTCTCAGCTTCTCAGCCTTTCACCCTGTCCTGTGCTCCCAAAAGAGTCTTCCCTCTTCACCTAGGCTCACCCATGATCCTGGAAGACAAACCTTGAGATAGATGTTCTTCTCCTAGGTTCTGTTTCTGGGTTTTGTTTATTGAATTTCTGTTAAGAGGCTTGTTTCATATTATTTATGAGGGAAGATCATGAGATTATCACAATGCCTGTCTTTTCTCTGCCATCTTGACTGAAAGTCCCACATCATAGATTTTTTAATCTGGCATGTTCCCAGCTCTGTGGTCAGTATTGTAGGCATCTATTTATTTGCAAAGTAAAAGATTTGGATTCCAATTTCCCTCCAACTTTATTCAATAATACTATAATCTGAAGCTGTGAGTCCTTCCTTTAAGAAGTTTATGGTCAAATTAGGATGATAGGACCTTCAGACACAAAATTAATACATACCCATCTTAATCTCTAGTTAAGTAATAGCATACTGTTTCATAAGACAGAGGATATAGGATTACAGAGAGAAGAGACCTTAATGTTGATTAAAATAGGCAGGGAGCAGTATGGATTTGCCTTGGACCTTATAGGATGAATAGGACTTAGGTAAAATGGATAAGGAGCTGTTCCAGCTGGGTGTAACATCATGATAAAAGTTATAGGAATGGGGATAAGGGTGGTTATGGGAGTAATGTTGAAGCATTTTCATAGATTTGAGAGAAGGATAACAGGGATATTGGTTGACATGCTTGGTCCAAAAGATCTTTGCTAAAGGAAATTGGGAATAAATGATTTGATTACAAAAGACAAGAACTTTTCAGAGGATCAAATTTTCAGAACTGAAAAGGACTTAGAGTACACAGAGTCCAAACCTTTTCATTTTACAAATGAAGAAATGAGGCTTTGAGAAGCACTCTTATTTGTTCCATGTCATATAGGAAGTTAATGGCAGAGGCAGCAATCAAATGGAGATTCTTTGACTCCAAACACTTAATCTTCTCCCCTTTATCAGATTGCCTCCTTATTTTAAGTACTATTCAGTTTTCCACTACTAGGTTTCTTTATTTCATGGGAAACTCATTTAAACTTCTCAAGATTTTCCTCCTGTCTTTTATTTTGAAAAGATCAGTTATCCTTTTCTTTGCCACAAATTATGTCAATTAAATGTGACAAGACAAGAAAAATTGAGTCAAATGGCCATTAGACAATTTAGTTTAGGTTTATTTTCTGCCTGTATTGCTTTCTTATTAGCCTCTCTCCAGTACCACATCTATTAATTTTTTTTTCTTTTTGGTTTTTACAAGGCATTTGGGTTAAGTGACTTGCCCAAGCTCACACAGCTAAGTAATTATGAAGTGTATGAGGCTGGATTTGAACTCAGGGCTGGTGTTCTATCCATTATCCCACCTAGGTGCCTCCCCATATCTATTAACTATTTCTGAAGCTTCCTAGCTATATGACTTTGGGCTGAAACATCATAGAAACATAGACTCATAGATTTAAGGTTTGAATAGAACATCTGAAATCATCAATCCCAAGTCTCTTATTTTGTAAATAAACTTACAGAGGTTCAGAGAGGTATATGACTTCCCCTATTCACATAGTGAGTAGGAAAATGAAGATTAGAACCTAGGTCCATGAACTCTTTGAAACCCATTTTTCTCATCTGTTAAATGGGTATAAAATATTTACGCTAACTCTCTCCAGGGCTAATAACAGGTTCTAGTGTGTGTAAAAATTTGTTCAATTTTTTTTACACTTTAAAAATTTCATCTTATATACTTCTATTTCAAGTATCATAGATCTCACAAAACCAAAGAATATTGCTGATTTTCTTCCTTTAAAAAAATCCTTTCTCCTAGTTGCAATGCTCTTCATGTGCATCAGAGGTCCAAAATCTAGTGATTGGTCATCTTTTCATCCCTTAATTTGATCTCATGTCTTTGTTCCAAGTAACTTAAAGATTTTTAATGACTCTTCAGGTATTGAAAGTAACTTTGCAAAAATTAATGAGGAAATTTATTTTAGCCAAATATCAGGTTATTCATAGGATAGTAATCAGTTATGCAACCTGAATATGGGGAAAGAGAACAGATGTATCAATGCAAATATGGCCAACAGACTAATAGATGATAGTAACTTTTGTGAGTCTTCTGGAAAGTCTGTTCTACTGGGGAACAAAAACTTCTTTCCCACACACTATCAAGTAATATGTTTCATTTTGTCACTTTTTTCCAATTGGAGATTCCTTTGGTTTGCCTTCATACTTTTTTAAAAATGCTAATAATTCTTGGAGAATTAATCAAGAGACTCTCACTAAACATACATGTCAAATATTTCCTGTCTTTTTATTATGTATCATTATTATTTCTACACTATTTCCAGGTTTATAATGTCTTTGAGTAAAATAGTACAATTTTATTATATCCTTTTGACAGATAAAAAAATGGTGACTCACAACTTAAATGACTTGCCCTGCTCAAAGAGTTTCATATTTTTATATAGACATTGATAGGCTAGATCAAGAATTTTTAATTTGTGGTTCATGTGTCCAATTGGTTTATGGATAGATTTCAGGGAAAATTTCAACCAAGATAGGAAAAATACCTTTTTGTACCATTCAGTCAGTAAGTGAAAAATCATTTTTTTTTGAATTCCCTTGTTTGTAATAGTCACTTTAAAAATTGCTGGGCATGCAAAAACAAAAATGACAAAAAAACTAATAATAAGCTAATCGTGTATTTTTAAAGAGCTCACAATCTTTTGGGAAAGATAATGTTCAAACAATCTACAAAAAGATAGATATAGAGTAAACTGGAGATCATTTCTGAAACAAGATATTAAAAGATTAAGGAGACCTGAGAAAGTCTTTTCACAGAAGGTGAGACCACAGCTGAAATTTGAAGATCAAAAAAGGCAGTAGTAAAAGACAAAGAGCAATAGATTTCCTGGGGTAAGGGAGGAAGTGAAAATCCTGAGAACTGAGATAGTGGTGTGTGTGTGTGTGTGTGTGTGTGTGTGTGTGTGTGTGTGTGTGTGTGTAAAAGTAATGAGATCTCAGAGTACATGGAAAGAAATGATATGTAAGAAAACTGAAAAGGTAGGGAGAAGACAAATTATGAAGTTATTCAAAAAAATCATGCTGTCTACTGTGCAGAATACAAAGATTTAAACCATGACTGCATATAGATTAAAATCTACTAAGAATAATGAAAGTCATATGATAGATCTAAACAACTACCATGATCTAATAAAAGAGAAAAAAAAAGTTTAAACAACTAGAAAGGTGATAGTCCTCTTTTGTTCTGGTGAGGTAAAATCTAGGGTATTTGGTTCTGACCTGGGTTTCCCTATTTTACTATAGGCATTGATATGCTACGTATCAATGTAGCATAAGGTCCATGGGTCTGGAGGTGGGTCATGGATAAATTTCAGGAAGAATTTCAACTTGGATGGAAAAAAATATCTTTATTTACTATAACTTTTAATTGAAATTTATTATTTCTTTAAATTATGAATATAAGCAACAAACTATAATAATATCATTAGTATCTGTGATTGTCAGCAAAAGAAATCAGACATTTTACATCACATTGTAACTAAAAGTTTTAAAATATTGTTTACCCTCATCAGTCTTTCAAAATTACTGTAATTACTAGACCCTCAATAAAATATTTTACTATTTAAAACTATTTTTTCAGTGTATTTTAACATAATTATTTTCTCTATAGTCTTACATTTATTGTTTTAAGCAATTAATAATATCCTGAGGAGTCAACATTTTGCCATGTTGTTATTTTTTTTTTGTCTTTTATTCTCAAGAACATGACATCAAGAAGGTGATGGCATGACAAACACATGAATTGGATTTGAGTGAGGAGCTGCTATTCTCAGTCATCAATCTCACCTTCTCCTTCAGAACCATCTAGGTCCAAAGGCCAGAAATGAATTAGGACAACAGGAGATGCCCTGGAAGAGAGGCAATCAGGGTTAAGTGCCCTGCTCAAGGTCACACAACTAGTAAGTATCTGTTGTCTGAGGCTGGATTCGAACTCCCATCCTCCTGAGTCCAAGAACTAGTATTTAATCCACTGCACCACCTGGCCACTCCAGGTTGCCATTGGGGAAGATGACATAAAGTTAAGAATTCTCTTCTTAAAGAGCATTCAAAGGAGGCAATTTTGAGTTCATGCCATTCCAGGATCAGACAAGGAAACTGAGGAAATATAGAAGAGAAAGGAAACATTTAAGAGACATGTAATGGTTATTTTCATGTGTTTGAAGAGTTGACATACTGAAGCCTGATTAGATTTGTTCTCCTTAGCTCTAGGATGAATGAAAGTTGTAAAAGGTCATTTAGGCTTAATGTAAATATAAATGTCTTAACAATTAGGATAATTTAAAAAAAAGCAAAATAGGATGCCAAAGGAAATAGATATATGCAAAATAGGATGATAGATATACTCAAAATAGGATGCCAAAGGAATAGATATATTCTTTTATATATAAATTCCTTTATCATGGAAGTCTTTATGAAAAGTTTATGTGAGCATTTGTAACCCAACATCTAACGGAATAATTTGTTATTTTGCTATGGAGAGGATAAAGTAAAGGTTGGATTTGATGATTTCTTGAACTCCTTTCTAATTCTGAGGTTCTAGGGCTCTAGTGGGGTCTTAGGATAAGAATTGAATTTTTCAGGATTTCTCCTGTGAAGTTTCTTCCCTTCTCTTTCTCCTCACTTCATGAAACAAGTATAAACCTTGACTATGACATGGTGTCTCCTTACTTGCTTATACTCATAGATTCAATTAGAATCATGTTAGCAGAGAACATCATTTTCTGGGGATGAGCAGCCATTTTCTGGCATGAAAATTCTGTGAAGATTACTTCTAGGCATGAGAATTATTTTAACTTCTCACTTGTATCTTAAACATTATACAGTTTCTATAAATTTTGAAACCAAGCCATAGTACCCTTAAATGACAACTGGCTGCCATTTCCCTAGCCCCCTAGTGCTTTGGTATCAGTGTACTGGTTTCTGTATTGTCAAGGAAATTTCTCTCAGCTTCTTTGATTCAGTTTCCTTCTGGGTGGTTATGGGGGTATAGGAATCCACTGGAAAGATTTTTGGTTGGTTTTTAATTTTTTTCTATAGATCCCCAGTTTTTTTTAATTTCCATTGGTCCCAAAACATCTCTTCTAAATTTTGTTTTCATGTCTCCAGTATTTCACGTTTGTTTATTTTTATTTTTGCAAGACAATGTGGTTGAGTTTCCCAAGGTCAAACTACTAAGTAAATATTAAGTGTCTGAATCTGTATTTAACTCAGGTCTTTCTGACTCCAGGGTCAGTGCTTTATTTTCTGTACCACCTAACTGCCCTGAATCTCCATATTTCACTTATTTCTTGGCCTTTTCTTTAGAGTTTTATTTCTATAACATATGACTACCCAAGAAAATAACTAAAAGAATTTGCATGAAGAAAAAAGAAAATAAAAGAGACAATACTCCAATGGGCACAGTATGACTCTCTCATGAAATCCCATGTCCATGGCTAGGAAAATATATGAATATAAACAATGAGTACATATAAATATGTAATTCAATTATTTTGGTAAATATACAAGTTACCAAAAGAATTGAACTACATATCTTATATAACTTTATATGTGATCAGTTTTCAAAACTATCAGGGACTTGTACCATTCTGAATCAGAAAGTTTCTCATTGAACAGAACAAATTGCTTCCTCAAATGAGAACAATGTTTGCTATCTTGTGTGGCTCCCCTGCATTCAAATTCTTTAGACAGTTAATTAGTGCAATGTATTTTCTATCTATGTATAAGACACTCAAAAGATGGTTACTTGCATAGACAAAATCATAATGGAGTAGAAAGAATGGAAGTGCTGGGGCATGGAAAATCAGGGTAGCCACCAAGACCTTCTGGTTAGCCATGCCAGTCTGAGAGTTAGCCTACAGCATAGGAAAGAGGTGCCTAACCACTTACCCCGCAAATAATTATCTTGAATTGAGGTTCATTAACATACAACTACAACCAACCAATGACATTCTAGAATGAAATCCCCATACACTAATCAAATCTAATAGTAAATCCTCAGGGACTAACTCATGCATACCTCCTCAGTCTAAATTTTTCCCTCTTACCCTTCTTTTCCCCTCACATGGCTGACCAGAGTGACCATACTAACGAATGACTAGATTTTAACAATGCCATGAAGGACCAATCAAACTTTTGTATCAATTGGTGCTTCTTGTCCTTCAGGTGCTAACCAGATAGTGAGGATTGTTTTGAATCTCCCTAAGGATCCTTCTGCTAGTAGGAAAATCAGATATAATGTTGCTTAGGGACATAACAAATGAGTATATCTATAACCATATCAATAGGACAGAAGGGATATTTCAAGATCATACAAAGAGAATTTTAGAACAAAAAATAATTTGATAGAAGAGAGAAACAGACATAATAGATTTGACTAAGTACACTAAAATTATAGGATGAAGAACTGAATATTGAGTCAAAATGATACATTGTGTTTAATGGAGAGGGGAATATAGTCCCTATTTTATTCTAGGCACCCTTCTAAGTGTTTTGCAAATATTATTTCATTTGATCCTCACAACACCTTGCAAGGTAGGTGCTATTATTTTCCCTATTTTATATTTGAGGATACTGAAGCACACTTGGTTAGAGTCAAACAGGTAATGAGTAGCTGAATCCAGATTTAAACTGATTTCTCTGACTCTAGATCTAGTGCTCTATCCATTGTGCCGCCCAAGTACTCTAAAGGAGGGCAGATGGATCTGTTTTATTTCATCAGGGTCAGCACTGACAAAACTTTGATATAGTTAGAGGTTTTCCTATTCTACCTACTACTCCTTATGCATATGGGGTTCTCTTACCCTATTCATTATTGACTATCCACCCTGACTCCCTGCCCATCCCAGATTTAGTGTCCTAAGTCTTAGGCACATTGTCCCCTGTCTCCCCTCTCAAAATCTGTTTCCAGTTAAGCAGAGCACACACACATACATATATTTTCATGATAGTCCAGGCTTCTTGGAATTAAAGCAAAAGAGAGTTGGGTGGGGGTAGGGTAAAAGGGCGTGGGAGAATGAAAGGGTTTAGTAGACTCCATAAAGGTCCTTAAACTGCACCTCAGCTGAACAAAATTAGCCTGATTTCTATTTTCCAAACACTGTCCTTATCCATTGACCCATAAGACAGATACTGGAAGGTCTGGTCTGATTTTTTCAATGATCATCTTAAGAAAAGAAGATAGTTGGAAAATTGGAGGATGTCCTTCAAGGGGAAAACCTTTTAAGACTTGTTTTAAGTAGAAATAAAAGTTGAATTTGCAGATTATATCTTCTTTAATTTCCTCCTCTCTTTCCTCCTAGTTAACAGTCTGGTTAAAACTTCCCTCTTGTCTCTTTTTCTGCCTCTAAGGCTTAGAAAACCCAGATAAACACATGGAATAAGAAGGGTCAGAAGGGTCCAAAGCAGTGGGAAATAAAAAAGAAATGGGAAAAACTCTGTCTTAAGAGTAAGAAAAGTTGAGTTTTTGGCTTTTCATTACTAGCTGTGTGACCTTGGGAAAGTAACTTAAATCTTTTGGATTTAATTTTCTTCATCTACAAATTAGGAAGTGGTCTGACATGAACTTCAAGATTCAGGATCTCTCCTGCCTTTTATATTTGTATGTTATGTAAATTCAGAATGCCAGGTAGTTTTTGCTTTTAGAAATTCTGCCAATAATCAAGACATTAAGATAAACTGTCGTCAAGTGGTGATGGCAATTCATATGGTTTTGGTCTGAACTTCAAGACATCTAAGAACTCTGTACTTTCCTAGAACTTGATGCTTTGAGAAACACTTAACTACTCATAACACCACATTTCAAATAACATTGCAGTGTAATTGTGAGTGTGTTATAGTAGGATGTAGTATCTCTGCCAAGAAAATCCTAAATAAAGTCATAGAGAATTGGACTGGACTGAAAATCAGCAACAATACTACTCATGCACAACTTATCCAGGAAAAATGGAAGCCTAAATCACATTCTGCACTTTGTGTTCTGGCCTAAAGAAGGTAGAGATGCAGTTTTAACCCTGGTTACCACACCTTGGTCTTAGTTATAGGTAGTTGTTTGTTTCAGTAAGTAGTTATCCTATTTTGAGGATAATGCTATATCTCAGATTACCTCCTCAGATAAACACTTCCTAATGTCAAAAACAAAACAAAACAAAACATAGTCTTACATTTTTTGAGCAGTCTTTGGTAAATCCCTAAGTTAATTCATGTCACAAGCTAGTTCTTTTGTGTTAGCAGCAAGGATGATGGTGTGGGTAGAGAAACTCAGAGTAGCTAAGCACTGCATCAGGGAGTCAAGCTAAACTCAGTATGGAAACAATAAACAGTTAAGATAGTTTTGCATGAACTTCAATGTTGGCATATACTGTCATTTCAATCCAATATTTGTGTGAAATGTAAAAGGAAGCAGATGAATAGCTTTCATCGCCTGGCTGTGATCTCTGGTTTCCTTACCCTCCTCTCCTTGACCTAAATTTCCTAGTATTTTTGTGTATAACTGACTTCTCTAGGTTCACTCTGAGATCTTGTGGAATGTAATAATAATAACAGTAATAATAGCTAGAATTCATATAGTATCTATTATTTGTTAGACATTATGATAAATATTTTACACCAGTTCTGTGGAGTGGGTCTTATTATTATACCCACTTGAGAAAATGGATGCAAGCAGAGGTTAAGTGACTTGCCCAAGACCAAACAACTAGTGTCTGTTTCTCTAGAGGCCTTGGGTGTGATTTAATCCAAGAGAATATTTGAGCAGAAATACATCCTATAGATTCAGCTATAGATGATACTTTACCACTGAGGCCACTCCACCATTATTGGGGAGAAAAAACGCATTATATTCCAGTTTCTTTCCATGACCCAAGTTTAAATTAGATATTATAGGTTCCATTCTTCCCTTAGCACAAGTGTAAAGGACATACTTAAAAACCATCATTCTCTGAAAAATAAATTTAGCATTTTCAAGCCATTCAATGATTCTGTTGCTATGATCATTCCCTCCAAAAATTCAAATTTCAGTTTCTGTTATTGAAGTGAATGATCCTAGTCTTCTTTGGTTGATAGCAATTATTTGATGGTTTATCTTTTAGACAACGAGTTTTTTTGACCAACTTGGTAAACCTGCCAAAATTTGAACCACACTGGCATGATCTTCAAGAAACTAGAATTATCTCTAAATGAATAGGAGACATCAAAGTAGAGTTGGTTTTATTTGTAGACTTTACAATGCTATTAACTCAAAATCTAGTCTATAACCAAATGTATTCCTCTTCACAGGTAGACTTCAGTGAAAGTTGAGATGATTATTTTTCAAATATATTAGAGTGAGGGTCTCTTTTGCATATATGTTGGATAAAATGACTGTTGGGGTCCTTTCCAACTGGTATTCTTGTTCCTGGCCTTCAAATATTATGCCAGTGCATCCTAGAGAGTAAAAATCTGATGGAGATGGGGTCAAAATCAAGAAAAGGTGTTTTTTTTTTGTTTTGTCTTTCACTTTTTTTAAATGTATGATTCATCCCAATTTTCTGAGTCACCAAGTCCCAGGTGGAGCTAATTCTCATTATTCAGGCTTCACCAGAATTAGGCAGGTTAATAAAGAGCTCACCAGTAAAGGATCTGATTCTAATTCGATCTTTATTAGAAGACTACTCTTCATAAGCAATGACTAAAAGTAAATAGAACTACCGATATTGGTATTCTTCCTCTCTCTATGTCTCCATGCTCAGGAGTATGATATTCCTATCTCCTATGTTACTCTATGTCTAGAGCCCTTTCCACTGTGGTTTCACAAAGGGAAATGACTGTCTCATTAAAGAATAGAAGTGTGACTTTGTCCTACTTATGTCCTCCTTTATTTACTGCTGAAGTTACAACTCCTGTCTCTTCTGAATTTCCTTGGAGAGCATACCTTTTTTTCCATTTTTGCTGCAGTCACTACTTTTATTCACCTAAGTGAAACTTCATCTATGTTGATCTCTTCAACCTGAAGTCTTTAGAGTGTAGCCTGTTCCTCTTATTAAACTACTGATATCCTAGGAAAGGATGCATCATGGTATAGGGGGATGAGCATTTAACTATGGGGTCAGAGCTTGTTGTTGTTGAGTCATTTTCAGTTGTGTCTGACTGCTGTGACCCTTTTGGTTTTCTTGGCAAATGATACTAGAGTGGTTTGCCATTTTCTTCTTCAGTTCATTTTACAGATGAAGAAACTGAGGCAAATAGAATTAAGTTACTTGGCTAGGGGCATACATTTCACAAGGGTCTGAACCCAGATTTTGATTCAGGTTTTCTTGATTCCACACTGGATACACTGATCACTGGGCTAACTTATCTCCCCTTGGAATCAGAATACCTGAATTCAAATCTCTAACATTATTATTTATGTGACATTGAGGATCTTCCTGGAGCTTCTTTTCCTCATTCATAAAATGAAACATTTGGATTATGGCCAAGTTCCCTTCCAACTTTAAGTCTACATTCCTGTGATCCTAAGGAAGGATTATCCAGGGCTCAGCTCTTCCTAGCTGATAACTTTCTTAGGATTCTGATCTGTTGAAATCTATAAGTAAAATACTTAGCACTCTTGCCTTGCAGTTAATGAATGTTGGTTGAATAACCTTTAGTTCTGCAGCAAATATATAGTCTTTGTTTTCTCCAGAAGAAGATCTTATAGACAGAGGACTGGCAGCTTTGGCACACTAGCTGAAAATATTTCATGGATCAGTAGTCAGGATTATGGAGAAAGGCATGCAAAGAAGTTTTGGGTAATGTGTAGTAAAGAGCCCTCTTTCCTTTTATTTTTCTTCCTTCCCCATGTCTGAAGCTTGGAAAATGTTCCCTTTGGAATGTATTATCTCTACTAATGGACTCAATGGGGTGGGATTTTTTTTAATAACTGTTCTTTCCCTCCATAGGTACAAAGCTATGAAGAATAAAGGAAGAACTACCACCACATATGCTGCTATTGTTCTTCCCCTTGAAGAGTAAATAAACAAACAAGGAGAATAAATTTTAAAAAGTTGGCAATCCTATTTGGAAAGGTTGTCAACTTTTGCTGAAAACCTTTGCCTCAGGAGTGTGATAGTGCTGGATCAGCCCATAACCTAGCTAAAAAGACTGAATCTTATTCTCTGTAAATATATTAGGGGTTGGTGGGGGAGTGGTGGTAGAGAGAATAAAATATCTAGTCCTGTACATTTGCATTTAAAATTTGGAAAATGTACACTTTCCAATTTAAACCCATAATTTAATAAGAAAATAGTTTCATTTTCCCCCTGGTAGTGTGGAGAAGAGCACACTTCTAAGCTGGTATCTTATTTACATCAAGCAATCCCTAATGGTTGTCTAATTAATGAATTGGTAAGTGTGGAGTTGGAGCAATAAGCTAGAGGGAGATGGCATCATCCAGTCCTGCCTCTTCCTAATTAGAGTGACTTGCCTTCTGCTTCTGAACAGCCTAGCAATCACAACAGCTGTGCTTTGAGTTGCCTCATGCCCTTCATTTGAAGGGCTTTAAATTACTTTCCAAATGTCACCTGGTGGCAAATGGTGCTATCCTCATATGACAGATGGACAACCTGAGGCAAAGAGAGGAATGGCTGAACAGGAACAGAGTCACTTGAGAGTTAGGAGCCCTATCTCTCAGGGCTATGCTCCCCCCCCCTGACAACACATACACTTGCCACAAACAGCTTTAGCCTCAGGTAAATTTAGTAAATCTTAAAAAGAAATTATGGTACTCCCATTGTGTTTACAATTAGAACTAGGGGGTTTGGAAGCAACAAAGGAAATAGAAATAAGGGGCCTTGTGCTCATGTTTAACCCTAGGGTAAATTTTCAAATATGTGCAGTTTATATTTGAAGCCCCAGACCATTTTCTGACCCATTCTTTCTTCTTTTGATAGTGGTCCCTCTCCACTCCCTCTCCAAGCCCTCCAAAGTACTTTTATATATGTCCCCCTCTTCCAAACCCATTACTTATCTCTTCTTTTGTTAAAGTCTCAGTGTCTCTTCCCCCATTACTTAGAATGTTCTCTGCTCCAGGGATTCAATGTATTAGAGATCAAAGCCCTTCATTTTAGGAATAAATTTCCAATAGCATTAAGCCTTCAATGACCAGGCTTCATGAACATAAAGACCTTCAGAACACTTCAATGGAAAGGCCTGGATGTGGAAGATCTGTGTTCAAATCTTATCTCTGATATTATAACTTTGGACATTAATCTTTACTTTCTTCTATGTAATGAGGGGACTGGATTAAATAACTTCTAAGTTCCCTTTCAGCTCTACTATTCTATACTATTCTACTATATCTATTCTATTGCTCTCATTTTAAACAAGATGGAACTAAATCATGTAAAACTGAGAAGTGAAGTGCCTTAATTGAGGCAAAATTCCATCTCAAAACCCTCCTGAATCTAAATACATTTTCTCTGTTGTACCAAGTCATGTTACTTATTATATTTCATCACATTTATCAAATTAGAAGGCATTTATTTCTACTTGACTCTCTCAAAGATCACTTTTTTCGTGGCCCCATCAGTATTCCTATCCATGCTCAACTTCATTTTTTTTTCAGTTTGATGAAAAATTCTTATATAGGATTCTATTCCAAACTAAGAAAAGATACACAGAATCTATGACAACAATAGATAAATAATAGATATTAGGCAACAAAGAGGAAGTTACAAGGAGCAGGATTCTGTCTCTTGAATTTCATTCCATATGTTTTGAATTTCATTCCATATATTTTGAAATGTACTGATAAGGACATATTCTATCGACTTAATTTCGTATGTAAAACACTTGGGCCACAGACAGCATTGCATGTGTACTTTTCTGCCTCTCCACACTGTTGGAATTTAAAGGGAAACTAGAAAAATCTTGCTATTTTATAAGGGAACAAATATATTAAAGAAGCAAATTTTTTACTATAGCTTGGAATTTGGGAGAATATTGAACACCCCAAATGATTCATATAACTTGTGGTAGATAACTCCAGGGACAGTTCAATGTAGTCACTTTATGGAAAGAAAAATGGGCTCCCACTGAAATGTTCTCCTGCTGATCTCAAGGTGCTTTGGATCATTACTTTCTGGAATTGAACTATAAATTGGAAGGGGGGGCCATAAGATGTTTCTGGTGAAACTCTGGTCTTGCTAAAATGAAAGTTTTAGTTTATTTTTGAATTCTTCATGGACAAAGGACTATTTTTTGGATAGTAATGATAAAATATAGTAAAGAACAAATTAACAATTATGAGCTTGACTGACAATAAAAAGCTAGTCAGCTACTCAATGGAATATAGTTCACAGAAACTAGGGATCAGGAAAACTAAATTTGATGTGGAATAGTACACAAAACTGAAACACATAAAAATGCAATGCAATGTTCATCTTGTGTGGAACGGCCAAACAAACTGTGGTTCATGGCTGTAATATAGTATTACTTAACAAGAAATAATGAATTTGTATAATTCAGAGAGACATGGGAAAATTATTATCAACTGATGCAAAAGAAAGTAAGCATAATCAGGAAAAACAATAAATCCAATAACTATAACAAGAGAATAGGCAAAAAAATGACAAAATCACTTCTGAGTTCTAAATAATTATTATGACCTAGAATTTTGTGCTGGTTTAATTGTTTCAGTTGCATCTGTATCTTTGTGAAAGCATTTGGGTTTTTCTTGACTAAGATACTAGAGTGGTTTACCCTTTCCTTCTAAAGCTCTTTTTACAGATGAGGAACTAAGGCAAACAGAATTAAGTGATTTTTTCCCCAAGGTAGCACAACTAGAAAATGTCTGAGACCAGATTTGAACTCAGGAAAATCATTCTTCCTGTCTTGAGACACAATGTCCTATCTACTGAACCATCTAGCTGTCCCTATTGGTATCAGAAATTGTATTAACTATTAGATTCAGACTGGTAGTGAAGGAGCTCTTTGTAAATGATAATTTAAAAAATCCAAAAGATATAAATAAAATATTGTTAAAGAAAAGGAAAAAAAAATCCATGCCAACGTATAAGTAGCTATTAGTAGGAAAACATCAGTCACAGTCAGGCAAGTATGGAGATGTAAGGTAGCTAGGAGAAGGAAGTAGGTCAGGATTCTAGAAAATATTAGAATATTAAAACTGAAAGGGATTTTAGAAATGTATAAACAAAAAACATTATTTTATAGGTGAGAAAGTCAAAACCATAGAGAGGTTAAACAACTTGTCTAAGGTCACACAGTTATTGGTAAAGATTAAAATTATAGTCTCCTACCTCTAGTGCTTTTTATACTAAACTAAATCTAGGAAGGTTAGAAACATAATAAAATTTAAATTGAAGAAGTCAGGGTGCAAAGCCATGTCAAGTCAAAGACCAAAGTCCACTAGGTAAGAAATTTTGTGCAATGTAGTTCTAGTGGAAAGAAAAGCAAAAATGAATTCTAGTTCTAAGTCAAATATGGTTTTGCCTTCTGCTTTCTTTATTATTCTTGTTGTGCTGGTGGCCCTGAGCTCCCAGTGTGTATTTGTAGTCAGAGTGATAGCTAGGGGCCTAAGGATGCTTTCTTTTTCTGATTGGGTCAAGCAGTGATATTGAGATTTGGCTTTTAAAAATTGAAAAAAATTTGTTGTGTCTTGTCAAAGCAGTCCTTCTGAAAAGACAACTGATTGTCATTTTATTATCTCAATAATTATCTTTGTCGTTTATGAATATAAATGATAACTTTATATTTCTATTGTGTCAGGGAAAATATCTCCAATCAAAGAATTCAGAATTTAACAGAAGTCTAATTCATTTACAATCATATTTCTAGTTTAGTTGTTTTTATCATTCCCATTATCCTAATCTAATTCAAAAATATTCAATTGGAACTGATCAGAGGACATATATATTCTGTTCTCCCCAAAGTCTGATTTATTTGGTCTTTATAAATTGAGTTATCCATTCCAGAAACATTGAGGAAGCAAGATGCAATTTATGTTATCCTATCTTCTAAAATGCTTTAGTTGAACTTATAGAAAATAAAATTGCATCCCCATGTTTTTATATAGCAATCAAAAACATCAATTTATACAACTGCACAGTAGTCCAAACATTTAACACTATTGTTCTTTAATGATAAATATTTGGAATCCCATGCACATGGGTGATATTACTGAGTCAAAGGGATTTATTATGACAATATCTATTTTAAGTGTTTTTATATTTTTATCAGTTAGTATTATCTTCAGTTGATTATGGGCAACAAATTTGTCTATCATTGTGCTCAGTTTTTTAGAAAATTCTCACATATATTCTGGAGTTTGAAGGAGGGAAATTTTATTATAATATGGTAAATTAATATTTATGTTATATTAATAAATATTTATAACATTATAATGTGGTAAATTAATACATTTTAAGAAAAATATTAAAAGAACTTCATGATTTCACATGCCATCCTATCTTATTATTTTATTAGACTATTTGTATTATTTTCATAATGAAGAAATTTTTAAAGGATATTTGGAGAGGAACTCTGAAGGTGGAGCATGAAAGCAATAAAATGAAGAAATTAACATAAAGATGGAGGAAAATACAAACCTAACCCATAATTTTCAATATGAATGAACTATATAATTCAATAAAATATAAAAAAAGTGGAAGACTGGATAAAAACACATTTCTAGAATCTGTCATTTACAAAAAATCCATTTAGAAAAAAAAGACATATACAAATTCAAACAGGGGAATGGAAAAAAATTTTTTTGAATTAAAATTGATTCCCCAAAAAAGCAGGAGTTGCAATCATCCTACCTGACAAAGCAAAAACAAATCTTCAAAATAAAAAAAGACAGATAAAGAAAAGAACTAGATTATGCTGAAAGGAAGTGTAAAAATAGACAAAAATATAAAGTTTATATGCTCACAAAGTCCTAGCATTCAAATTCATAAAGGAAACATTATCTGCGCTAGTAATAGTAAGACAATATTAAAATAGTAAAAAATAGTAAAACAATAATGAGAGGAGACTTCAATATCTCTCTCTGTTTTAGTCAAGTCTAACAGATAAGCAAATGAAAAAACATGGAACTAAACAAATTGCTAGAGAAACTAGAATTTAAAAATTAAGATATCATTTAAATGTGACAGAAAAAGTATACATAATCTTTATACATATGTATATATGTATATAAATATATATATATATATATATATATATACATATACGTATATACTACATGGAACTTTTACAAAAATTAATCTTGTATTTGGGCACAGAGACATTGCAAGCAAGCATAAAGAGGCAAAAATGATTAATACATCAGTTACAGACCATGACATAATAAAAAATAGAAACTGGTTCAAACAAATGATATAGATCCAAATAGAGTTCTAACAGTGAAATCCTCTATATTAAATGGGTCAAAGAACAAATTATAGAGCAAATTAATAACTATGTAAAATAAAATGATAATTATAAAATAACAAACCAACTTTTCTTGGATGTAATAAAAGCAATTCTTGGGGGTGAGGAGAAATAATATCATTATAAGCATTTAATAAAATAGAAAAGGAATTAATGAATGAAATAACTATTTAAATTAGTATGTGCAGTCATACGTTAACAAAACTAGATATGAAAAGGATATATAGGAATACCCTCAAAGATATAAAATACTCAAACTACCAGAAGATCAGAGAGAGATATTAATCAAATCTCACAAAAGAAAATGAATCAGTTGTGAAGACTATATTGAAGTGTTACAATAGGGGAAAAAAACACTGATTGGTCTTGTAGATTCATTTAATTCTATAAAACTTTTAAGGTAGAGTTAGCATTCATAATTTTAAAATTTCCCCAAAATGAGAAGAAAGTATCCTAATGGAATCCTTTTATGAGAAAAAATATAGTCAATACTGAAACCAAGGGAAGATAAAACATGGGGAGAAAAATCCTATCAAAATCATTAATAAATATTGACTTAAAAATTTTAAACAAAATTTTATTAGATCTGTTTAATACTTTATCCAAGAAATCATCCATTATGATCAAGTGGGATTTATGCTGAGGACACAAGGATGATTTAACATTAGGAAAATAATCTATTTAAATAATTGTGTTAAAATTCAAAATCTAATGTTGCTGATGGTCACATAGCAAGATCTAACCCTGCAGTGACTGGGCTTTGGGCTCCTCCCATGGGAAGATGGGATGAGATCAGGGATATATGGGGATAGTAATAATGCTTCTTCCATGTCTATTTCCTGTTACTATCTCTGCTTTAGAAGAACTCATCTGCCCCACCTGAGGGCTATGCTGGAAGCCATGTGGTTACAGGGCTGAAAGGTTTGACCAAAAGGTTTCTTCTTTCAGGTCTTTGTGGGCCATTTACCTAATCACAAATTATCTCTCTTCTTCTCAAAATTAGGATGTGTGTCTAACTTTACACAGTCTTTCAACAACTGGTACAAAATCATGTTGATCACTTTCTCTAAGTTAAACAGAACTAGAGTTTAGAGATAAGGGTAAGAAAAGTAGATAGATATGCTCTTCCTATATATACTATGTCCCTTCCTTTTATACTTCTGCCTGAGGATACTGGCATAGGACAGCTGCTAGGTGGAAGGATTTGTAGCGTTGAACTTGAAATCAGAACACCTGAGTAGACACTTACTAGCTTGTG
Source organism: Macrotis lagotis (assembly GCF_037893015.1). NCBI lineage: Eukaryota > Metazoa > Chordata > Mammalia > Peramelemorphia > Peramelidae > Macrotis > Macrotis lagotis. Next base: position 91,250,754 of record NC_133664.1, on the reverse strand, counting down.
ACAAATCACAATCTGTCTGCCTAAGATTTCTCATATGTAAAATGAGAGTAATAATAACATTTACCTCTCAAGGTATGAAGATCAAATGATTTAAATCTGTAAATTGTTTTGCAAAATTTAAAAGCACTAAAAAGTGCTATAAATACTATCTGTGTACCATTTCCATATTGAAGATCTGTTTTAAGCAACTGAATGGAGAGGGGGACTTAGTGAAAATTGGGTATATTACAACAGAAACTGAAGGTAAGATTGTAAACTCTTCAAGAGCTTTTATTTTCCTGTTTTATTTATCATGGTTTGTTTTGCATCATCTAATGAGCCAAAAATCACAATATAACCTCTGGGGGGAAAGAATGTGTTATACAGGATGGCTCTGGAAAAAGAAGAATTATATATATTTTTAAATAAGGGAAAGCATTGAGTGGAGGGAAAAAAATCTATCAAAAGCTACATGACCAAAGGAAAAAAATAGTTCTTAAAATAATTGAAACTATTAATCCTATGAAAGAATGCTCCAAATCTTAATATAAGAGAAACATATCAAAGCAATCCTGAGATTTCACCTGAATGACACAGGCATTGTAAATGTTGGAGGGGTTTGCAATTATAACCATTTTGAAAAGAAATTTTGATTTATGCAAATAAAGTGACTAATGGGTACAAAGATTCCAGGGCTAGGCCCATAACTCCAAAAGAACCATTGAGAAGAAAAATTCCCATCCATACCAAAATATAGCAGCACTTTTTTTGATAGCAAAGAATTAGAAACCAATGCCCATCAATTGAAGAATGGTCAAATAAAATTATGCCTCATTATTGTGCAAAATAATAATTGTGGACAGTACTACTATGCTGTAATAAATGAAAAATATCAGAAAGCATGAAAATATCTAAATAAAACTGACACATGTAAAGTAATAAATCAATATTCACTATGACTACAACAATTTAATTGGGAAGAATAAGCACAAAAATTAAGTAAATAGTGCAAAAAATGTCACAAAGAAAATATAGAAAACATCTCACCTCATCCTTTTCCAAACATGGGAAGGATAGAAGAATGATATTGTTGCAACTCTTTTCAGATCCTTTTGATGTACTGATTGTTTTGCTGATGTTTGTCTCTCTAAAATATTTATATTATTATATGGTATTGAATTGTCTTATATGACTGCACATACAAAACCATCTCAGGGAGGAGAAAAGAAAAGGAAAACAGAATTTGGAATGTAAAACTTTTAAAAATATATTTAAAAACTGTTTTAACATGTAAGTGGGGGAAAATAAAATCTATTGTGTTGACTTTAGTGGGAACTAGTGTTGAAGGGGCATTTGGGAAATCTTTAATATTAATTTTTAATTAAAATAAAAAATATTGAAGACAAAAAATTCAAACTCTAAAGAAAAAAAATCTCTATAAAGTACAATACTCTTTTTTTTGCTATAAATCCCACAGAGTATAGGCAGAGAGGAAACTTTTTTAATATCATAAAATTATCTAAAATCAAATCAGATACATTAGAACCTTTCCTAAATAGCTTCAAGTGAAGCAAAGATGTCTATTCTGCCCACTGTCATTTGATATAGTTCTGGAAATTTTAACAACAGATTATAAAAGAGACAATAAAATAAATTAAAGGAATAAAGACAGCTTGAGAATAGATAAATTATTCCTGTTTGCTGATAAATGATGGTTTACTTCCAGTGCTTAGCATAGTGACTAACATATAGTTGGCATATAATAAATTTTGGTTCATTGATTCAACAAAGATATTAATTGAAACTATAGCTTCAGCAAAGTTTCAGGCTACAAAATAAATTCTCAAAAAATCAATCACATTTCTATATAAGAATAACAAAACACAAAAATAATAAAAAAAAGAGAATGCTTACTGCAAATAACTACAAAATGCATAAATAGCTGGACACTTACCCAGCAAAGCACGCAAAATATATGTACGTAGTCAATTTCAAAATGTTCCTTAAAAAAATGAAGAAAAAAGTTTATAGCTAAAAGACTGTTTGGAATTCATGCCTAAGCCATGAAAAAATAATAAACATGACAATACTACTAAAATTAATTTTCATTTTTATTGCTTTACCAATCAAATGAACAAAGCTGATACTTTCAAAGAACTTGTTAAAAGAATAACAAAAGTCATTAAAAAGTACAAAAGATCTAGACATCAAAGATGATGAAAATAGGGACAAAGGAGTCGAATTTATAGATTTTAAACCATATTATGAAGTTGTAATTAATAAAATTATTTGGTATTGTTGAGAGTCAGACAGAGAGAGACAGAGACACACACACACACACAGAAAGAGACAGAGAAACAAAAGAAATCAATAAGGATATATTTGATGAAATGGAAAATTTATATTGCCCAAGGAAAAAACACCTTATTTGACAAAAATTTCTGGGAAAACCAGAAGGACACATCTGATGGAACTTAGATCAGCATATTCCACAATATTAAATAGCATAGTATTAAAAGCAAATTGAAGAGCACTAACCCTGGAATCAGGAATTCTTGAGTTCTAATCCTATCTCAGACACTTAATTACCTAGTTGTGTGACCCTGGGCAAGTCACTTAACCCTAATGCCTTGCAAAAACAAAACAAGACAAAAACCCCCAACAAATTGAAAAGAAACTAATTATATACCTTTCACAGCTATTGATAGAAAATGCAACCAAATAAGAGATATAAGGGATTTCAAAAGATAAAACAGATAACTTTGATTACCAGAAATTGACAGGTTTCTGCCACAGACAAAATCAATGCACATTGATAAGAATGAATGCATTGTCATAAAAACAATTATACTAAATTCATCTGAAAAGGATTTGATATCCATTATATACAAACTATATACACATGTATTACATATGTTTACATTTACATGCACAGATATATACACACATACACACATATGTAAAGCTAAAAACCATTTCCCAATAGGTGGTTAAAGGGTGTAACCAGTTTTCAACAGAATTCCAGCATATTCACAACCACTTGAAAAAAGTTCCCATCATGGAGGCGGCTAGGTGGAGTAGTGGATAAAGCACTGGCCTTGGAGTCAGGAGTACCTGGGTTCAAATCTGGTCTCAGACACTTAATAATTACCTAGCTGTGTGGCCTTGGGCAAGCCACTTAACCCCATTTGCCTTGCAAACAAAACCTAAAAAAAAAAGTTCCCATCACTTATAATTAAATAAATGAAAATAAAATTAGCCCTGACTGCATACCTGCAAATTGGCAAAAATTAGGAAAATCATAGCAAAAATCAATATTATAGGGGATGGTGAATATAGGCACATGAATACATAGTTGCAGAGATTTAAAATGTCACTAATATGTGAATAAAACATCTCCACCCTTTGAATCTGATAGTCTACTACTAGGCTTCCTCAAGGAAGCCATTGATAAGAAGAAAGTCCTTATGTACTCCAAAGGAAAAAAAATGCAGTACATTTTGGTATGCACTAAAATTGAAAACAAAGTAAATACCTCATAATCAGGAAATGGATAGACACATTGTGATAAAATGATAGAATATTATTGCATTTTAAGACATAACATACGTGATGAATACAAAAAAAGTATCGATTTATATGAACTAATAAAAACCAAGGAAAGCAGAGCCAAAAAACCTACTAAACACATAGTACTGCAACAATGTAAATGAAAAGAACAGCTACATGCCAAAAAATAAAATAAAAATGTGCAAATTTTTAAAGATCTAACTAACATCTAACAGTACTAACATGAACAAATGTGAGAGGACATCCTAACCTACCTCTTCATAGAAATAGATGGTCCACAGGCACCGCACATTTCACAGTGTCAGACTTTTTCAATGTTACTGTTCAATTGTGTTGATTTTTTTGTCTTTTCTTAAAATTATTTGCCATATGAGATGACTCTCTAGAAGGAAATGGTGTAAGGGTATTTGGGTTAATTATGGTGATATAAGAAACAGAAATCATCAATCAAATCTTATTTTTAATTAAAAAATTGGGGATTAAAAAGTATATTTAATATAAACACCTGTATCCTTAAAAAACACCATGTTTTATATCAACTGTTGACATGAGGACAAACCATTTTAAAGGATCATTTTTCCATGTTGTCATAAAATATTGTAATTTTTTCACTTCACTTGGGTTTATTTTATATATATTTTGCAGTACAAAAATTAAGTTATGGGTATAGAGCTGTGTCCAATTTGTAGATGAAGAAGAATCCTTAGGTCAAAAGTGTGAGTTTCTCTCTACCTCCTTTCATCTTTAATTTGAGCATCTCAGTGACATACTGATTTCTTCGAAATTATTTTGCTTGCTGTGAAAGAATGAATAGACACAAACCAAAACAAATCACCAAACCCTAAAGAGAGATTGTGTGCCCTATTGGAGTCAGAGAACCCTGCGTCAAGTTCCATCACTGCCACTTATTACCTGTGTGATCTTGGGCAAACAACTTCACCTCTCTATTACTCTCTTTTCTCAATTGTGAGATTGAGGGATTGGAACTGATAGTCTCAAAGGTCTTGTTATGAATCTATTATTTGAGGACATTAGAGACACTGATCAGTTGATCAACAGAGGAGATTTCTTTTTTATCATAACAACTCATCATAGCTTTTACCGCAACAACTTTTTATCATAACAAGTCCTGGAAGTATAGTGATCAAAAACCCTACTAATTTAAATGAATCATTTGGATCTGTATTAGTTCAATATACCAGAAGCCCTTATATTTAAGGATTCATATACTGTTCTTTCTAATCTCAAAGTCATGGCATTGTAATGAGAAAAGCAATTAGGAAACACTGAGTACTACAAAAATCAGTTGACTTTTAGTACATGAAAATTAAATACTAAACATTTTTCAGAAATTCCATTACAGGAATAGATTTCTGATCTATTTACAGATTCCCTTGGTTACACCTTTGACAAGAGTTATTTAATTGAAATGTCCTCTGGTTGACAGGCAGCAGAATACAGTGAAAAGAATGATTGATTTGGAATCAGAGGATATCAGGTCAAACCCCATTCATACCATGTACTACCCTTGTGACCTTGGATAAATCATTTATTTCCCTTGGCCTCATTTTCCTCATTTGTAAAATGAGGATCCTGGACTATCATTAGTAAGGCAGAATTTAAGAATACCTTGAAGGACCAAACTGAGTCAATTGAACTTGTGTTTGTACATACTAAAGGAAGTAGGATTAAAAACAATTTCAAAGTTAGATATCTGCTTATGATCATTTGTGTTTAAACTGCTTTAACATAGATAGGAAAAATTAGGGTGAATTTAATAAAATGATTTAAAAATATAAAAATTATTATTGTGTCATTTAACACAACTAGTCCTTCTGGTGCTAGATGATTTGAATGTCCCTTTAAGCTCTAACTAATCATCCTTTGAAGTTGAAGACACAAGTCTTATTGCTTCCTGTGGGGACTGAACCTATAGTCTTGACCCCATCAAAACTGTGTACTAACTCTATGATTTAACCAGTCAGGCATTAATTATCACTCTATGAAAAAAATGTCATACAATGATAATGACATTCACATCCTGAGAACTGTCTAGAATTGTCACAGATTTTTTTTGGGGGGGGGATCAGACTTAGTGAAGTACACCTGAGATGGAATAAAAAGGCAGAAAGGTGATGTTCCTCTATCTCACTGCTAAAGACAAAACATTTATCATAAAAATTATTAAGTTATAAGGCTCTTTGATGGCCCTCAGTCTTGTTTATCATTGTTTATTCATGTCTCCCAGGCTGTCTTAAGTTTCCAGGAAATGCCAGACTTCCAGTAGTACCCATCAAAGGATTGTCAATGGGACCAAGGAAATATGGAGAAATCCCAAAATCACTGAAAGGACTGTCAATTTAAGGCATCAAATACAGCATCAAAGCATTCCACACCCTCAGTCAGTTTGATAGTCTTTGCTTTAACAGAATACAAATACTATGCTAATGTTACCTTAGTTTGTATACTAATAATACTGTACATTTGTATTGTGCTTTTAACTTTTTCAAAACGCCCTCAAATTACCACAGAAATCTGATTAGAAAATTCCTTTTTGGTTGCATTCTGTGAGAAGGAATACAAGTTGGCACCATGGGGGTCAGAGAAGTCATATTTGTTTGCACATTCATCTGGTAACAAGAAAGGAGCAGTCTAGAGCATGCGACTATTGGATAGGAGAGAAAATCAAGGCAGAGAAACAAACTGTCTGCTGGGAACAAGTCCAGGAAAAGAGAATGAGAGAGAGAGAGAGAGAGAGAGAGAGAGAGAGAGAGAGAGAGAGAGAGAGAGAGATGTCAACTCTTTAAAGGTATTTTTATGTGAAGGATGGACATCTATGGATCTTCAGGGAAAATCCAGGGTTGGTCCAATGATCAGTTGACCTCATAGCAATTCATTTAAATAAAAGTTAGTCTAATGAAAAACCACTTGACTGTTAATTTTTTTTTTCATACTTAAGCTACTCAGTTATCCCAGGAGTCATGTTCAAACATTATAGTTTTCACTAGTGCCTTAATTTATTTTATCTTTATATTATTTTCACTGCTATAATCAGGGCAGTAACTCATTCCCATTTCTTACTTGGGAAGGTAAGGCACTGAAAATCAAATGACCTATATGAGGTCAAGGTCAATTAGTTCATTACAGAATAAAACATATGCACTATTTAGAATATGGAACTTGTGTGTTAAGGTCAGTTTTAGATGAAATTCCAACAAGAATAAGAATGGGTCTTTCTCTGAAATGAACATATCAAACAATAGGCACCTATATGGCTAGATAATATGGAAACACAGAAAAAAACTGAGTTAATTAATTAACACTCAACTAGCATTTATTATGGGCAGACAAGGCACTCTTCCAAAAGAGATACAAAAATGTCAAAAGCCTGTTTCTGCTCTCAAGGAGCTTAAGCTAATGGGGGAGAGACATGTAAGAAACTATGCACACACAAGATATAGACAGGATACATAGGGAATTGTCTCAGAGGGAAGGTGCTAAGTTTAAAAAGAACTGGGAAGATTTTTTATTGATATTTTATTTTTCCAAATACATGTTATGAAAGTTTTTCAACATTCATCCATTTGCTTATGTATATTTTTGTTACAAAATTTCCTTTCATCCTTCCTTCCCCTCTTTCATTCCCCTCCCTTCAGCAGAGAACAGTCAAGTTAATATTGCATATGCATATTTGTATTAAACATGTTTACAGATTAGTTATTTTCAGCATGAGGAATTAGGGTAAGGGGAAAATACATAAGAGACATTTTTTAGAAAATAGTGAATGTAGTGTTCATCAGATTCTGAATAGTTTTTGCCTTGTTTTGTTTTGTTTTTCTTCCTCTGGATGGGAACAACATTGTCCATAGCCTGTCTAATATGGTTGTCCTAGGCTCTGAACTCCTGTGAGAAGCTGCATCCATAAGGATTGATCATCTCATAATGATGCTGTTAATGTGTATATTGTTCTCTTAGTTCTACTCCCTTCGCTCAGCATCACATCCTGTAAGTCATTCCATGCTTCTCTAGAGTCTGACTGACCATTTGTGGATTCTTATTGAACAATAGCATTCCATAATATTCATATACCATAACTTGGTTAACCATTGGGAAAATCTTCTTATAAAAGGTGAAACCTTAAGAGAACCATGAAAGGAAGCCAGGGAAGGCTGAAAAGACTGATAAGAATTAGAAGACATAATTTCCATCCCTAGCCTTTTAATTTGCTGTATGATCCTCAGCAAGATCCTTGCCTCCTCAGGGATTCATTATACTAACTACAAAATGGGAAGGTTGGACTCTTCAACCAATCCAGTCTCTTCTCGATCTGTGATTCAGTAGTTTGCTATTATATTGCAATGCTGTTGTTGAGGAGTTTTTTCAAATTCTACAGGGGTAAGGAAATTCAATAAAGTAGGTGTAAGTCAGTTTTCTTCTTTTGTACTATGGTGAATCAAATTAAATGCTCAGAGGAAATTAAAGTAGCTATTTCTTTTCAGTGTGATTTAGGCCAAGGCAACTGTCATTTAAGGTTCCATTCAGTAGCCGAGACAGATAAAAGAAAATTTTAAAAGCAATATCTTCCTTGACCGAAGGCTCTAATTTATCAAAAGACTGTGAGGCTACCATTACTCTGTTGGGGACAGAGCTCATATCTGTCTGAGAGTAGGTTTAGAAAAGGAAGGAAAGCTTTACGTCTAAGTCCCCAGTTGGCATTCTAAGTTTTTCTGAAATGAAAAGTGAAAATCTTCTTATGAATCAGAAAACTTTAGGTTCTTGTCCAGCATTGACATAAACAATTAGAAACTATTTGAACAGTTGGCTTAATCTCCATTTCTTCATCTATTAAATTTTAGGTTCTTCCAGCTCTAATATTCTCACCTTCATTTTACAAGTCTTGTAACTGAGCAACATGTCATATGCTCTAGAGAAGTGAACAAGTGCGTCTAAAACCAAATTATAGGATCATCAACAAAAGAAACCTTAGGAGTCAATCATGTCCAGTCTCTTCTTCTCAAAGTTGAAAAATTGAGATCCTTAAAAAGTAACATGCAGACCACACAGACAGGTATTCAAATATAAATACAAATGTTTCTGCCTCATAATATGTTATCCTTTATACCACACTGTCTTCATTAATTGAAGTCTCAGAAAAAATAAGGAAATAAAATATTACTATTTTATCTCTGGCAAATGACAAAATGCATGAAAATTCCTAGATTGCAGCCTGCTTCCCTTTTGTCCAAGTGTTATTTACATATATTTATCCAGTTTAAATACTACCTTTCCCAGGACAATTTTCAAATCCATTGAATTTTTCCTCTTCTCTAAGGTCCAATTCAATAGATTTCTATATGTTTTTGTTTTGTTTTGTTTGTTTTTACTTTCTGATATTATGGCACACAAGGAATCCACTACTCTACATGGCTTCAATTCCACATAGCAAGATGCCACTTTAGTCAGTGTCCTCTCCCATCTGATTGGAAGATTGGATGGGAGGGTACCAAACTATTCCCAAATTCTTGCTTTATGGAGGGTAGAAACTGAACTTACTATCTCATTCCCCTTGCATCTCCTACTCTGCCCAATTTTAATTATGCCATATATGTATCTCTGGTACTCCTCACTCCCCCATTTCCACTTTCCTGCCTCCTTTTGTGTGTTGCCTTGCCCTATTAGATTATAAGCTTTTTTGAGGTCAAGGATTGTATTTTGTTTATTTGTATTTCCAGGCCTTAGCACAGTATTGGGCATATAGGCATTTATTAAATGTTTATCAAATGTGTTTTTTGCTTGGGAAACACAAGAATAAATAAAATACTTTTCTCAAGTCTCATTCCCTCATGTTTGTTATAGAACAAGACTGTATATCATATTCATATACTGCATTTCAGGGTGTTCATGATGTCTTGTCCTTTGTTCTCAAAGAAGACTCTTACATTAAGGAGGTGATGCCATGACAAGCACGTGAATTGAATTTTAAATGAGGGGATACTGTGCTAAGTAACCAACCTCACTTTCTCCTTCAGAACCATCTAGGTCCATCAGCCAGATATAAATCAAGATGACTAAAGATTGCCCTGGATGCCATGCAATCAGGGTTAAGTGACTTGACAAAGACCACACAACTAGAAAGTGTCAAGTGTCTGAGACTGGATTCAAAATCCTGTCCTCCTGGGTCAGTGCTCTATTCACTGTGCTGCCTGTGATTTAATAGTGGGTACAATGGATACAATGGTTATTGTTTGGGTTTTGATAGCTCAGAGTGATTGTATGTAAAATTGCTCTGTTTTTTTTTCTAGATTGTATTTTTTGCTTATATAAAAGAGACCATATTTTTCTTCATTTGTTACCTGGCTTTAATCACTGAATGAGTGCTGCTTCAGTCAAACTGAGACCTGTTAAGGATCTTAGATTAAAAAAGTGAAGTTCTGCCACAGCATCTAAGGTCATCTTCAGTCCTGATCTATCCCTTGCCATTGGACCCCCCAAAATGAGACTGGTGACTTTATAAATCTTGATCTGTCATAAATATAATGTATTTGCAACTCAAAACATTGCATTTCTGATATTGATCCTTCTGTGACTGATCATTAATCCTATGAGAATGAAGGACAATTAACACAAATAGCTATATAAATGGAATCTGGTATATAGGAAAGTAACAATGTTGTGAGAGTGATATGAGAAGTTTAATGATGGATGAATGTTTTTAAAGTTTTTTGCAAGGCAAATGGGGTTAAGTGGCTTGCCCAAGGCCACATAGCTACGTAATTATTAAGTGTCTGAGGCCAGATTTGCACTCAGGTACTCCTGACTTTAGGATTGGTGCTCTATCTACTGAGCCACCTAGCAACCACAATGGATGACTTTTGAATGAAGAAATGATGCAGTTGGTTTTAGAGTTGAGTCTTGAAAGAAGAATAATGTTGAGTAGTGGAGCCAAGATAATGGCATGAAAGCAGCATTTCCCAGGAACTCCTTCCTCCCAAAAGTCCAAAAGCCACCAAATTATGACTGTAGCCAAAATTTAGAGGAGCAGAACCCACAAAAAGACTAAGTGATACATTTTCCCAGTCCAAGATAATTTAGAAATTCTGCAGGAAAGGTGTGTTTCATCAGGACTGGGAGTTGGGAAAAAAAGCCCCAGTCACAGCACAACCCCAGAACAACTTGAAGAGGCAGGGATTGAATTCTGCTACACTAGAATGAGTGTGGAGTGAGGGGAGCACAAGCCACAGAACCTGCAGCAAGAATCTGGAGAAATCAGTCTACATGCCCAAGAGCACAGCTCATAGATGGTAAAAGGGTCAGTGAAGACTGCATAAATTTCTCTGCTCTTCCTTTGAGTAGAACTCTGCTGTTTGCCCACACTCAGATCCAGGTTGCAGTTTGGGCTTCCATACTAAACTAGCCAAGCAGGAGCCCTCCTTATAGCTCCAGGGCAGACGGAAGTGAGGTGGTCATCTACATATCAAAGTACAGGCAGGAGAGCATAAGACCTTGGAGGAATAAAGGTCACAGTGAGGTGCCCCACCCAAAAAAAACCCTGAAGCCTTGGAAGTGCTGTAAATTAGTTTTGGACTGAGGAAATGAATAAACAACAGAAAAACAAGAATCTGAACATAGAGAATTATTTTAGTCCCATGGAACATCAAAACACATACTCAGATGATGACAAAATTAAAGCTTCTGTATCTAAAATCTCCAAGAGAAATAGAAAATGGACTCAGACTATGCATGAACTCAAAAAAGACTTTGAAGAGCAATTAAGGGAGGTGAACGGAAAAATTAGGAGGAGAAATGAGAGCTATGCAAAAAAATCATGAAAACCAAATCAACAACTTGGTGAAAGAAATACAAAAAAATACTCAAGAAAATATGTTAAAAGCCAGTATAAGCCTAATGAAAAAAGTAAGGTGAATGAGGAGAAGAATGCCTTAAAAAGCAGAAGTGATCAGCTGGAAAAGGAGATAAAAAGCTGTCTGAATAAAATAACTCCTTCAAATGCAGAATGGAACTAAAGGAAACTGACAACTTTGCAAGAAATCAGGAAGAAATAAAACTCTTCCAAAAAAGCCAAAAATTATAAGAAAATGTAAAATATCTCACTGGAAAGACAACTAGCATTGAAAACAGATCCAGAAGAAATAATTTAAAAATTATTGGGCTATCTGAAAGCCATAATCAGGAAAAGAGCCTAGACTTCATTTTTCAAGAAATAATACAGTGCCCAGCACAGCCCAGAAATCCCCAGCAACAGGTTTAAGAGAACTCTGCTGCACCTGGGTGAGTGTGGAGTGAGGAGCATGGGCAAAAAGATCTTGGTTTACAACAAAGAATCAACTACCCAGCAAAACTGAACATCCTATTGCAGGGGAAAAGATGGACTTTCAATGAAACAAGGGACTTTCAAACTTTCCTATTGAAACAACCAGAGTTGAATAGAAAGTTTAATCTCTAAGTACAGGACTCTAGTGAACCATAGAGGGGGTGGAAGAGAAGGACTAACTATGATGATATCGAACTGATTGTATTCCTGGGAAGAAGATATTGATAACTCATAGGAACTTTCTCATTTATAAGAGCTGTTAGAAGGAGCATATATAGACAGGACATAGGAAGGAGTGGAATATAAAGGAAATTCCTGGGAGGAAGGGAAAGGAGATGAAGAAGAATCTAAGAAATTTCACAAAGAGTCAAGAAAAAGGTTTTTCAATGGAGTGGAAATGGGGAAGCCAAGGGGGTGATGAGTGAGTATTCATTCTCATCATAAACGGCTCAGAGAGGAAATAATACACACTTAATAGGGTGAGGAAATCTATCTTACCCTAGAGAAAAATGAGAAGAGAGTAATGGGATAAGGGGGAATGGGGGAAGAGAATAGGTGATAGAAGAGAGGGAAGATCGAGGGAGAGGGTACTCAGATACAACACACTTTTGGACAGGGCCAGGATAAAAGGAGAGAGAGAATAGGAGAAATGATAGTGGGGAGAAATAGAGTGGATGTACAGCTAGTACAGCAACTGAGGGAAAAATATCGAAAGCAACTTCTCTGGTAGACTTATGATAAAAAAAATCAACTCAACCCAGAGACAAAGCCAATGGAATCTGAACACAGACTGAAGTACTTTCTTTCTCTCTCTCTCTCTCTCTCTCTCTCTCTCTCTCTCTCTCTCTCTCTCTCCCCCCCTCCCTCCCCTCTCACCCTCTCACACTATTCTTGGTATTTCTCATCTTCTTTGGGGGAAGTGGGTTTATGTTTACTCTTACAACAAAATTATTGTAATAACTAATAATAAATTAAAGAGAAAAAGTAGAAGAATGTTGGCATGTAACATAGACTATCTAAGTCTCATGTAGCCATGTAGGGATAACACTAGATAAGATCCATGGTGTTTTAATTTTATTATATTAACAGTAGTCAGAACTTGGAAAATGGCAAAGTAAGATACATATTAGTTATAGGAAATGCTATAAATTGACACGGGGAAAGTGGTATGTGTACAAAGGATGCAGGTACTAACAATCTATATTTCTGCATCCAGGGAAAAAAGGTCAGGAATAGAAAACAGGAGTGGAAAATTTTTGTTTAGAAGTGATCTTTAGAGCCATACCAGTAGATGAGCTTGCATGATTGAATATATGAGAAAGGATAGAAAGGGATCAAGGGTAAAACTTTGATGAACATTTTGCTTTTTAAATTTTTTAAAATTTATTCATTTGTTTTTCCAAAAACATGAAATAGTATGTTTCATCAATCATTTTTGCAAGGTTTTGAGTTTTACATTTTTCTCCCTCATTCTTTTCCCTCCCCCTTCCCCTGAGTGAAAGCAATATAATATAGACTCTACATATATAATTATGGCAAGCATAGATCCAAATTAATCATGTTGTGAAAGAAGAATCAAATCCAAATGTAAAAAAATTTTAGGAGAAATGATAAAATACATAAGTCAATTTTGAAAAAATTGAAAAGAGTAAGCTTTGGTCTCCATTTAAACTCTACAGTTCGGTATATGGATGGTATTTTCCGTAACAAGTCTTTTAGAAATTTCTTTATTATACTACTAAAATGAACAAATCCATCATAGTTGATCATCATCCAATATTGTTTTTAGTGTATTTGGTGTTTTTCTGGTTCTTCATTTCACTCAGTATCAGTGCATGTTAGCCTTTCCAGACTTTTCTGAAGTTCCATCCTTCATTTTTTAATAGAATAATAGTGTTCTATCACATTCATGTACCACTATTTGTTCAGCCATTCCCCAACTGATGAACATTCCCTCCATTTCCAGTTCTTTCCCACCATGAAAAGAACTGCTATGGATATTTTTGCACATGTGGGTGTTTTAATTCTTTTTTTTGAATTTCTTTGGTATACATACTTAGTAGTGGTATTGCTGGATCAAAGGGTAGGTATAGTTTTGTTGCCCTTTGGACATAATTCCAAATTTCTCTCCAGAAAGATTGGATCAGTTCACAACTCCACTAACAATGCATTAGTGAACCAGTTTTACCATTTCCACTCCAACAATGATCATTTTCCTTTAGAGTATTATTGATCAGTCTGAGAACAGTGACATGGTACCTCAGATTTGTTTTTGCATTTCCATAATCAATAATGATCTAGAACTATTTTTCATATAAGTATAGATAGCTTTAATTGATGAATGCTTTTCTTTATGTACTAGCAGAACCAATGAAAGAAATAGTGATCATTTTGATATGAAATACGGTGTCCCATATTCTATGCTTCACTAATTTAAGAGAGCCTAGACTTCTTGATTGAATGGTTCAGTGAAAGTTATGAATTCTTCATGAATAAGGCTGAAGTACTTGAAGTGAATGAATTAAATGCTTTATACTAGAGGGGGAGAATTCTTTTTCTGATACTGCACAGAAAGTGTATTTGCTTTGACTAGAGAGACTCAGTCATACATTGTGGATTTTGTATAGAAAGGCAAGGTCTAAATCCAGCTTCCAGTTGAGAGTAAGGTTTAGGAATCTTATGATCAAGACTGGAGCAAGAAAAAAATGACAGCACAAGGGCAACAGGTAAAATGAGAAAAGAAAAAGTTGGACTGAACTGTGCCAGAGAATAGAGATCAAAGTGAGTCTACCACCTTGATGCCACCAAATGCCCCACTTTGTAGCTAGGAGCAGAAAACTAGGGCTGAAGCTGCCAAAAACATCTACCTACTCTAGGACTAAAGGAAGTTACAAGAACTATTTTTTCCTCAGTTTCCCATCCTGGTAGCTATTTAGTTCATGTAAAAAATGCTCAATTCTATACCAATATACTGTGCCTCAACCACAAACCGGCCAGTAATTGACTAGAAATAAATATAAATTTAAATTAAGGCAGATTCAAATCTCCAGTTTAAGGTTAAGGATTTTTCTTAACTAGGAGCTCTGAGTGATTGTGGTTGTACTCATAATTTTTCCCTTAATATGCATATTATTAATATTACCTCCCAAATCATCAGAGGAAGGAAACATTAAACCTGAAGGACCATTAGACTGCCTTAAAACAATTATTTTATTATTAAAACAAATTAATTATTGTATCAGGGTGTGGCTAATTTAAATCTCTAGTGGCCAATTTAAATCCCTAGAGATCAAGTTGAATTGGGAAGGAGAGTTGGTAAAAACACATTCCCTCTGTGTTCATGAGGCTGTCAGCAAGTTGATTCCTTGTCTAATTATTCGGCATATTTCAAAAGTTAGGTGTCTGGGCCAGCCAGAGGCATCAGGGAAACAACTCATTAATGAATTTCAGTGCTGAAAATAACATTTAAAATAATGGAAAGCTTCATTACAAGCAACAAGGAAGATAGAGGAGGAGAAATAGAGGAAAGGAAACCTGTTATACAACTCAGACATATAAGTAAAATGGAGTGTAACTCAGGTAAGGCAAGTGCTACATTGGGGAGCACAGAGATTCAGGTCCAGGTAGCAGGAAGTAGGAACTTCAGAAAGAAAGTGTAATCTTACTGGAAGAGAAGATGGATGCCAAAGAGCCTTTCTGACAGTGGTTTTCTTGTATTTTTATTCTGGTTGTTCACTTGGAGGTGGTCTATTTGTATATCAAGGGCCATTGCAAAATATTACTTTGTAGGGTTTGCTATCAGAGAGAACAATTAGCTGTCCATAGATAAAATATAGTTTGGGATATACAGCTTTATTAACCTTTAAAATTATTAGTATTTTTTCACATATGTTCTATAAACTTACAGCCTCCCTCAAGGAGAGGCTGTCATGTGCTCTTAAGATCACTAGACCTAATATTATAACAATGATTTTCAAGTATAGATTCAATCAACTAAAATCTTGCCTAAGAGGAGACTATCACAGCTGTTTCAAGACTGCCAGACTTGCCAATCTTCTTACAGAACTGAAAATGAACCAGCAGAGTAGCAAAAGCCAAAAATAGAATTGGGAGGTGATTGAGGTATGACCCACCTGGACACATTCTCCAAATGGAAGCACCCATAGGGATTCCACAAATAGAGAAACAATTGTAGAAGGCTCAGGTTCTTGAGGGAAGTCCCATTGTGAGAAGGCAGCTGAAACAGGGTAGCCAAATCCTGAGAGTTAAAAGTAGAGATGCCCAGGGATTGAAACATGGTCAAACTGGGTTCTTCCCCAAAAAGAAGACACCAGGAAGAGGTCACTTATGGGAGAAAGGAAGAAATGTCATTATTGCAGGATCTCCCAGCCTAAGTTGCTACTGTTTTTCTAATTTCAGTGACAGTAGTTAATAAGAGAATTTTTCAAAGTATCATTTAATGTTAATTGCTTTCATTTCTCTGGAACTTTTAGATCAACAAATTTCCTTCAACATAGTTTACCAATAAAGGAATGCACAGGAATTTTTATCCCCATTTCATAGATGGGAGGTCAAAGAAATAAAAAAATAATGTGACCAAAATCATACTTAATGGAACTTTGACTCAAACTAAGCTCTCTCCTGACTCCAGACCATTTTACATCATTCAAGTGACTCTGAAGGGGATACAGAAAGACTTTTACTATTAGGAGGAAAGGAAATGGGAGGGGAGAGACTTCAGGTTAACATTTTAGAGGGAAGGGAAGAAGAAATTCTAGTTGAGATCAAAGGTTCATATTTGGGGAAAAAAGATCAAAACCTTCAAACAATAAAGAAACTGTTTATTTGAAAATTCTTTTTTTTTTTTGCTCATTATTTTATTATCAGTTAAATTTTTATTGCTTGGAGTTAGAAGGAAATGAATATTTTCTTATTCATTTACAGAGATATGTGGTATGTAAATGTATAAATGAAATGGAATTATGGGCACTGAAGGGTTAGGATATCTGTGTTTAGGTCTACTCTTGCTTATGATTCTTCTTTGTGATTATCTGATCAATATAAAGGAATTGTCTGGCTAGGGTAATGAGAAGAAATGAATATCCAGCAATGTGATGCTGTGTATGGATATGCAATGTGTATGGATAAGAATATATTAGATCATAATTCAGAGAGCTCAGTCTGGTGAGCAATTGTAAAATGGACTCCAGGCTATATAAATTTATTTACTTTTACTATCCAGAGAATTTTTAAAGTATCAAAGTGAGCTGACTTCCTTATACATATTATGCTATGGAACCTCTGATGAGCCTCTGAAACATAAAAGCTGGAGAGAAGGTTTCATTCTGTAGAATGAAGTCATGTACCTTGTGAAGGTCACCCATACATCCAATCATGTCACCATTAAGTTTGGAACACAAGATAAACTTTACTAAAATCACATTAGGACACAACGTCAAAGCCAGCTTCCAGTCAACAGGTCTGAAGATTTATGGAAATATGCACCAAAATCTCCACTTCTTTTGGAAATCTGTAGTAACCAACTTCTTTTCTTGACCAAGCTATGCAACTATCCCCCTCACAATGAGGAGAATTGTGCATGTTTTTGAGGAAACAAGAAACTGGAAACAATATAGATGTACATTGATTGGTAATCAGTGAATATATATAATTGAACCATAAGGAGCAATGAATGTGAAGAACATAAAAATATTGGAAAGATTAAGTAATCAGGACCAAGAAAATAATGATGACTACAGCAAGGTAAATAGGAACCAAAAAAATGCCTAAACTTCTTTATTGCTCTAATGCACCATGTTTTAAATTAAATATGCAGCTCAAAGTCTCTTTGAATGCCCTGGTACAATTGAATTTTTTAAAATAAAACTTCAGTCCCCTTCTCTCCATTCCTCATCTAAGGAATTTAATTGAATTTTGCATATATACTGAACAAACACTTTCATCCCATACCATATATAGGAATAAGAGTTTTAAAAATGGTGGCCATATAGGGGATGAAAGATTTTGTAGCACTTCTTGAATGGAATGGGTATAATAAAGGAGTATCAAAGGAGATACCAGGGAAATGGGGCCTTGCCTGATGACTCCAGGAAAGAAAAAGGAGAAAGGGTCTTCAAGGCATTCTCACCAACAGCCCCATTCATAGTAGTCATAGTGGAATTTAATCCCTGGTTCCCAAAGGTCTTGTCTCGATGACTAGGGAACTGAATTATCTGAAAGAACTCAGCTTAATTCATGATAGCAGAGGGAAAATCAAATAATCTGACTGAGATCTTATTTCATCTCCAACTTTGGTCATTCTGCATTGAGTTTAAAATTTTCATTCCTCTGCATCTTTTCCATAATACTACTATTTTATCTCATGTTTTGGAATTCCCTCCCTGACTTTGCTTCTTGGATTTGGGCCACCTGAAAGAATTAATTTCAATGCATAACTAACTCCTATACCATATAGACTCAGGCTAGGATCCTCTTTAGGTTAAAACCTTTAGCATTCTCTATTCTTGATTGCAAAATCTACTCAAGTGCATTTCTCTTACCTAGTTTCTGACATCCCTACACACAAGATCAAATACATTAGTAGCTGATTCTCAGTAGTCTGTTCTAAGCTTGGAGACTTCTGAATAAAGATACTGCCAACAAGCAAATCTCACTCCTGTCTTGCTCATTGTATAAGTGCTTTTAAAAATATTTATTTATTCACTACTTATTAGAGAAATGCAAATTAAAGCATCTCTAAGACCACTTCACACCTCTCAGACTGGCCAATATGACCAGAATGGACAATGTTAAATGTTGGAAGGGATATGGGGAATCTGGGGCACTAATACATCTTTGTTGGAGCTGTGAACTCATCCGATTCTTTCTGGAGAGAAGTACACCCAAAGATCAACAAAAATATGCATACCCTTTGGTCTAGCAATACCACTACTGGGTCTATACCCTCAAGAGATCATGAAAAAGGGTAAAAATCACTTGTACAAAAATATTCATTAGCATCCCTGTTTGTTGTGGCAAAAAATTAGAAATTAACTGAATGTCCATTAATTGGAGAATGGTTTAATAAACGGTGGCATATGTATGTGATGGAACACTACTGTTCTGTTACAAACTAGGAGGGATGGGAATTCAGGAAAGCCTGGAAAGATTTGCATGCACTGATGCTGAGTGAGATGAATAGAGCCAGAAGAACACTATACACCTGAACAGCAACATAGGGGTGATTATCAACCTTAATTAACTTGCTCATTCTATCAGTACAACAATCAGGCACAATTTTTGGGTGTCTTCAATGGAGAATACCATCTGTATCCAGAGAAAGAATTGTGCAGTTTAAAAAAAGACCAAAGACTATATAGGTATATAGATTGGGGGGAAATTGTAAAATTCAAAATAAATAAATAATTTTTTTAAAAAATTCAAAATCTTGCAAAAAAGATTGGTAGAAACTATTATTGCATATAATTGGAAAACAAATAAAATGTTTATGTAATTAAAAATGAAAAAAATATTTATTTTTCCACTTACATGCATAGATAATTTTCAACAATCATTTTAAGTTTTTATTTACCCTCCTTCCCTTCTCTCCCTCCTCCACCTGACAAAAAGCAATCTCATATAGGTTATACATGTATAACTATGTTAAACATAAATCTATTAATCATGTTATGAAAGAAGAATCAAATAGAAAATCAGTGGAAAATATTAGAGAGAAAAAACATAATACATAAGACAACTTTTTAAAAATTGAAGATAGTGAGCTTTGTTGTACATTTAAATTCCATAGTTCCTTCTCTGGATATGAATGGTATTTTCTATCACATGTCTTTTAAAATTGTCTTTGATTATTGTCCTGCTGAAATGTACATCATGGTTAATCATCACACAATGTTGGTGTTGTTGTGTACAATGTTCTAATCCTGTTCACTTCCCTTAGCATCAGTTCATGAAAGCCTTTCCAGGTTGTAGTCCATCTCTCATGATTTCTTATAGAACAATAGTTTTCCAACATATTCTCATAGTTCAGTCATTCCCTAATTGATGTACTTGCCCTCCATTTCCAATTCTTTGGCACTATGAAAAATAGCTGCTAGAAATATTTTTGTAAATATGGGTTTTTATTTTTGCCCTTTCTCAGGAACGCTTTGGCATATAGACCTATGAGTATTATTACTGGATCAAAGGGTATGTACAATTTTGTTATCCTTTGGGCATAATTCCATATGTTCTACAGAAAGGTTGGATTAATTCACAACTCCACCATCAAGGCATTAGTATTCCAGTTTTACCACATCCTCTCCAACATTGATCATTATCCTTTTTAGTCATATTGGCCAATCTGATAGCTGTGAAGTGGTTCCTCAGAGTTACTTTAATTTTCATTTCTCTAGTCAGGGATTTAGAGCATTTTTTCATATGAGTATAGATAACTTTAATTTTTTCATCTGAGAAATGCCTTTTCATATCCTTCGATGATTTATCAATTGAGCAATGACCTTTCATTTCCATAAGTTTGATTCAGTTCTCTATATATTTTGAAAATGAGTCCTTTATAAGAAACATACCTTGTAAAAATGGTTTCCAAATTTACTGCTCTCCTTTTAATCTTGGTTGTGTTAGTTTTATTTGTGTAAAACCTTTCCAATTTAATGTAATCAAATTATCAATTTTCTCTATGATAATGTTCTCTATCCCTTCTTTGGTCTTAACTGCTCCCCTTTCCATAGATCTGGCAGATAAACTAGTCTTTGTTCACCTAATTGGCTTATGGTATTACATTTTATGTCTAAAGCCTGTATCTATTACAACCATATCTTTTTTTTTAACTGAGAGATTTATTTATCTTCATTCAAATACACATGTATATTTTTAAATTAGAAAATTTCTTTCCATCCTCCCTTCACACCTCCATCCCTTCAGCAGCAAACAGTCAGGTTAGTGTTGTACATACATATTTTGATAAATATGTTTACAGATTAGTTATTTTTGGCTTGAGGAAATAGGATTAAGGAAAATAGATACATAAATAATTTTTATAAAGTGTTCATCAGATTCTGAAGGGTTGTTTTATTTTTGTATTTTCTTTTCTTTTGTTTTGATTTTCTTTCTCTGGATGGGGCTAACATAGTTCATAGCTGGTCTAAACAACTGTCCTAGTTTTCTGGACTGTTAAGAGGAATTGCTTCCATCAAGGTTGTTCATCTCATAATGTTGTTTTTGATGTGTACATTGTTCTCTTGGTTCTATTCCCTTCTCTCAGTATCAGATCCCATAAGTCATTCTGTGTGTCTCTAGAGTCCAACCATTTATGGTTTCTTATAGAATAATAGTATTCCATAGTATTCATCTACCATAACTTGTTTATCCATTTCCCCAATTGATGGGCATCCCCTCAATTTCCAATTCTTTGCCACTGCAAAAAGAGCTGCTATGAATATTTTGGAACATGCAAATTTTACCTTTTTTTATAATTTCTTCTGGTATAGACCTAGAATTGGAATTGTTTGGACAAAAGGTATGAAAATATTTATTCTCTTTGGTTCTAGTTCCATATTGCTCTCCAAAAAAGGTTGTATCTGTTCGCAACTCCACCAGTATCCACCTTATCTTTGTAAATGATGTAAGATATTAGTCTCAGTCTTGTTTCTGACAAGCTATCTTCCAGTTTTCTCAGCAGGTTTTAACAAAGAGTGAGTTCTTATCCCAGAAACTGGAGTGTTTGTGTTTATCAAACAGCAGATTATTGTAATCATTTACCAATGTTTCTTTTGCCCCTAATCTATTCCATTGATCACTCTATTTCTGAGTCAGTACCAAACAGTTTTGATGACTGATGCATTGTAAGTCCAAATGTTTTTGACAGATTTCTACCATATAGAATAAAAAATTTTCAGAACTGAGAGAGATCATAGGGATTATCAGAAACTATAACTTTGTTGAGGTGGGTAAATTTTACACAATTACATGGTAATTCAATGGTAGAGCTAGGAATAAAACCCCAGTCTTTTTTTCCCCAGAAATAGTCTTTTTACATTCAAGTTGGGAATGGACTTGAGCGCTATTTCCTTTACTGGAAAGAGTACTTTTATCTAGCCCCAGTTCTCCAATTGACTAATATATGACTATGAGGAATACTAACTCCCTGGATAAACCCTAGGATGAGTCTTTTCATCCCCCTGGCCTCAGTTTCCCTATCTGTAAAATGAGGGAGTTAGAATAGATGGCTTTCAATATCACTTCTAATTCTATGATACCGCAATATATTTTAGGAGGAATAAATAACTTGTGTGAAAGTATTTTATAGAGAATGGAAACTTTTAATCAGAGACTCTTATGATAGACCCAGTTTTTAAAGATATTCTTACCCTTTTGATTCATAGTGAAAGGTTTGGGTATTGAACCCTATTATACTAAGACAAAGTGATATCTCACACACAAACAAATGTTGAAATGACATGCATTATCTACATGACATGGGTCAGTATAACATTTTTGTCTCTTCTTTCATTTCTCATGATTCTCAGTCTCCTAAAATGGCCATCCAAACCTTCAATTTCTTTCACTAGGTGAACTTGAGTAGCTAAATCCCTCTAACCTATAATCTCCCAGTATAAAATGTAGGGGAAAATGTCCAGGGTTCTATAGCACCTTTTTTAATTGTCACCATTCAAGCTTATGGCTTTTTAATGTCTTTCATCTAGTCCAATTTATAGTTGAGAGCCCCAATTTTCACCAAATTTTCCCCAAACCACTGATCACACATGTGTATTCAAAACAGGGTTTAATGGAAAAGAATACAAGAAGAAAACAAAAAATATGCAATTGGACTAAGTATTCCCTATCCCTGGAAATTGCCTTTTTCAGCTGCCTGCTGGGAGTATTAACTTGTATGCTCAGTTGGGATTCTGTTAACCCAAGATGCCTAGTATTAGCTTCCAATTAACCTTGTTTTGAGTCTTCGTGTGAAGGAATAGAAGGTGGGAGAGATAAAAAATTCATCCCCCCCCCCAACCACAAAGAAAAAAACTAGTTCCTGTTCTCAAAGAGATCACACTCTAATTAAAGAGACATCATAAAAATATTCATTTGCATGCAAGATAAATACACAGTACATGGAAGATAAACTCTGAGTGAAACAGCTAGGGTAAGGGGTAGAGGGATGATCAACAAGAAGAATGTTGTAGAAGATGGGATTTCAGTTAAGTCTTCTTTTAAAATTTTATTTATTTAAGGCAATGAGATTAAGTGACCTGCCCAAGGTCACACAGCTACCATTTATTAAGTGTTTGAGGCTGGATTTGAACTCAGGTCCTCCTGACTCCAGGACTGGTGCTCTGCACCACCAAGCTGCCCATCAGTTAAGTCTTAAAGGTAAGAGGTGAAATGAAAGAGCTTTTCCAGAATAAGGACTAGCCAGTGCAAAAACACAGAATTGAAAGATGGAGTGTCTTGTGGGAGGAATGGTTACAAGGAGGCTGGTATAGCTGAATCACAATATTTAAGTATAAGAAGACTAGAAAGGTTGAAAAGGCCAGGTTTTAAAGGCCATCAGAAGTATTTGAAAGCCACTTGAACTTTTTTTGAGAGGTGGGGATATGGTCAAATCTTCACATTAAGGCAAATCACTTTATTGTCTTATGGTTGTTGTTTTTTTCTTCTTGAGTGACTTGTTCACACAGCTAGTATCAAGTGTCTGTGGACAGATTTGACCTCAGATCCTCCTGACTCCAAGTCTAGCTGCCCTCAGGAAAGTCACTTTAGTATCTGAGTAGAGAATAAATTGGAATGGGGAGAGACTTTAGGGTGGAAGGAGAGGAATAAGCATTTCTTAAATTTCTACTTTGTGCTTTACAAATATTATCTCATTTAATTCTCATAACAACCCATGGAGATAGATATTTTTATGATCTCAAGTTTACAGGCAAGAAACTGAGTCAGAGATTGAGACTTGTTTAGTTTTACCATGCTAGCCAGTGCATGAGGCTAGATTTGCACTTGTCTTCCAGACCCTGATCTCTATTCACTGTGCTTCCTCATGGAAGTAGTTAACTTCTATGCTCTGTCACCCCAAGATTAGGGCAGTTAGATGATACAGTCGATAGAACATTGACCTTGGACCCAGGAAGATGAGAGTTTGAATCTAGCCTCAGACACTTGACACTTACTAGCTGTGTGACCTCAATCAAGTCATTTAACTCTGCTTTGCACTCATAACCAATTCCAATTGTCCTGATCCATGTCTGACCATTGGACCCAGGTGGCTTTGAAGGAGAAAGTGAGGCTGTTGACTTGGCACAATCCTCCCTCATTAAAATCTAATTCATGTACTTGTCATGGCATCACCTCTCTGATGTCATGATCTTCTTTGAGAATGACTTCAAGAAAACACCAAATGGACTCACAGTCAGAAACGACTGAAAACCCAGTTAAAAACATGTGTTTGTGGATGTTTTAATTGTATTCATAGACCAATAACGACCGAGATGCTGACTATGTCCGTGTTTTACATCTTTGTGTGTGTGTGTGTGTGTGTGTGTGTGTGTGTGTGTGAGAGAGAGAGAGAGAGAGAGAGAGAGAGAGAGAGAGAGATTTTTTAAAATTCCTTTCATCAAGTACCATGGAATGATCCACTAATGACTTCAGACTCATTCTTACTTACATCATTTAGATGTTGAAAATTACCCTGTTCTGTCTCTCAAAGATTCCAGCTGAGACATTATAGACTTCATAGAGAAGATACATAGTTAAATGGGGGTATGTTGTCTGGTGCATTTTAAGTATTACAGTAGTTATGCTCAATTTACATATCAAAGCCTTGAGAGAGCTTTCATTTGTCACCAACAATTAGTGTTAGCAGTAAATTCTCAAAGTACTCTTATATTATTGGGGTGGAGTAGATTTTTCCCCCTTTATGTCATGGAAATCAAAACCAACCCTTTGCAAAATTATGATCTTTGTTCTGACTTAGTTAATTTTCTATTTTTATCAAACATAAAGAATGATGTGTAAAAGGTCTCAGTCATGGGTGCCAGCAATCCTTCATTCTCAGGTCTGGGTTTCAAAATAGTTATACTCTCCTGGTTAATCATATAGCATAGACTAATGCACCAGAAATCTCACAGCTAGTTTCCAGTGTTCCTTTGTTAAAGCTTGGCACATACCAGGTAGTTAATGAATGTCCAGTGCCTTGACTTTACCTCCATTCATGTTTGCATTACTTTTCCTAGTGGTCCCAGTAAATGAGGAAAGCACTCCAATGTAGTTTTTATTTTGTTTTCCATTGATAGAATAAAGCACTATATAAATGCCAGCCAAGATCAAAGTCTAACCATTCTCTTCCAAGCATGCCTTTCATTTATCTTCTTAATTGCTTTTTTCCTTGTTGTTCTTTTCCTTTTTGTATTTCTTTCCCTCTTTTCCTCTACCTTTAAATATGTTGAGAGTTGGCCTACCATATCACACTATATACATATAAATGTGTGTATGGACTTTCATCATAATCTTTAAATCTTTGGCATCTCTACTCTAGCCTCAGCTCTCTCTGAACTCCCCCTTCCTCTTCTATTATGCCCCCCTGGGAAACCATTATACTGGAGTTCTTCAGTATAAGACTACCAGCTAGATGGCACAGTGATAAGAGCATTGAACCTGAAGTTAGGAAGATGAGAGGTTGAATCTGGCTTCAGATACTTGGCTCTTACTATGTGACCTTGGGAAAGTCACTTAGCCCTGATTGCCATGCATCCAGGGCCGTCTCCAGTTATCCTGATTCAAATGTTGCTACTGGATCTTAATGGCTCTAGAGGAGAAAGTGAGGCTGGTGACTTAGCACAGCACCCCCTCACTCAAATCCAATTTATGTGCTTGTCATGGTATCACCTCCCTGTTGTCATTGGAGTTTTTAAAAAATGAAGGACAAAAGCATTATTATTACCACTTTGAAAATGACCCAAACAATATTCATTTCACCATAGATTCAACCTTCTTCAATCTTAATTTCTTTATGCTATCCTGTCATATTATCTCAAGGTAAGTATCCTCTACCTTTACCACTTTCTATCTGCTGTCATCTTTTATTAGAATAAAACCTTCTTGAAAAAAAAGTAATTGCTTTGCTGTCTTATATTTAATAAATGTATGCTTAACAGTTAGGAGAGTGTCTGCAACTTAAAATTTGCTTAATGAATGAGCTTAATTAATGATTACATAGATATCAAAAACATATTATGGAGAAAAAGTCTATAATAGAGATTAATATAATATTCAAATAAATCACTAATATATTAGATTTATATTAGGTTCTATAATAATACCTATATTATATAATACATATTAATAACTATATTAGGTATTAATATAAATATAGTACATTAATTAAATTTTGGATATTATGTAAATCATATCATATAACTCTTTCATGAGTTAGAACTTTTTTTATTCCACCATTTACTAGTTGTGTGACCTTGACCAAGTCTACCTTTTATTCCATCTTTTATTCTACCTTTGAGATTTAAAAGACAGATAGCAAAATGCAGGAAATTTGTGCTACAGTGTGAAAGCATGATAAAGGGCCTTTTATGAAATCCTGTTTTGAATTATTTTAAAAGATTTTATATATTTTGAGTTTTACAATTTTTCACCTAATCTTACTTCCCTTCCTCCACCTCCCACAGAAGGCAATTTGCCAGTCTTTACATTGTTTCCATATTATATATTTATCCAAATTGAATATAATGAGAGCGAAATCATATCCTTAAGGAAGAAATATAAAGTATAAGAGATAGGAAGCTCATACAATAAGATATCAGTTTTTTTAGACTTTTGCAAGGCAAATGGAGCTAAGTAGCTTGCTCAAGGCCATACAGCTAGGTAATTATTAGGTGTATGAGGCCAGATTTGAACTTGGGTACTCTTGACTCCAGGGTCGGTGCTCTATCCACTGCACCTCCTAGCTGCCCCAAGTTTTGTTTTTGTTTTTCCTAATTAAAGGTAATAGTCCTTGGTCTTTGTTCAAACTCCACAGTTGTTTCTCTGGATACAGATGGTATTCTCCATTGCAGACAGCCCCATATTGTCCCTAATTGTTGTACTCATGGAATGAACAAATCCATCAAGGTTGATCACCACCCCCATGTTGCTGTTAGGGTGTACAATGTTTTTCTGGTTCTGCTCATCTTACTCAGGATTAGTTCATGCAAATCTCTCCAGGCTTCCCTGAATTCCCCTCCCTCCTGGTTTCTAATAGAACAATAGTGTACCATGACATACATATACCACAGTTTGTTAAGCCAACTGAAGGACATTCACTCAATTTCCAATTCTTTGCCACCACAAACAGGGCTGCTATGAATATTTTTGTACAAGTGATGTTTTTACCCTTTTTCATGATCTCTTCAGGGTATAAACCCAGTAGTGGTATTGCTGTATCAAAGGGTATGCACATTTTTGTTGCCCTTTTGGCATAGTTCCCAATTTCTCTCCAGAAATGTTGGATGAGTTCACAGCTTCACCAATAATGTGTCCCAGATGTCTTGCAACCATTCCAACAAAGATCATTCTCCTTTCTTGTCATATTGGTCAGTCTAAGAGGTGTGAGGTGGTACCTCAGAGATGCTTTCATTTGTATTTCTCTAATACCTAATGATTTAGAGCAATTTTTCAAATGACTATGGATCACTTTGATCTCCTCATCTGTAAATTGGCTTTGCATATCCTTTGACCATTTGTCAATTGGGGAATGGCTTTTTTTTTGGAAAATTTTACTCATTTCTCTGTATATTTTAGAAATGAGTCCTTTGTCAAAAATACTCATTGTTAAGATTGTTTCCCAGTTTACTACATTTCTTTTGATCTTGGTCATAGTGCTTTTGTCTGTTAAAAGCTTTTAATTTAATGTAATCAAAATCATCTTGTTTATTTTTAGTGATGTTCTCCATCTCTTCCTTAGTCATAAAGTGCTTCCCTTTCCATAGATCGGACAAGTAAACTACTCTTTGGTCTTCTAGTTTGCTTATAATATTATTTTTTATGTCTAAATCCTATATCCATTGTGATCTTATCTTGGCACAGGGTATGAAGTGTTAGTCTAACCTAAGTTTCTTCCATTTTAACTTCCAATTTTCCCAGCAGTTTTTATCGAAGAGAGAGTTTTTATCCCAATAGTTGGACTCTTTGGGTTTATCAAACAGCAGATTACTATAATTATTTTCTGCTATTGCACCTAATCTATTCCACTGGTCCATTACTCTATTTCTTAGTGAATACCAAACAGTTTTGATGACTGATGCTTTATAATATAATTTTAGATCTGGTAGGGCTAAGCCAACTTGTTTTGCACTTTTCATTGAATCCCTTGAAATTCTTGACTATTTATTTCTCAATATGAATTTACTTACAACTTTTTCTAACTCATGAAAGTAATTTATTGTAATTTTGATTGGTAGGGCACTAAACAGGTAATTTAGTTTGCTGGAATTGTCAATTTTATTATATTCATTCAACCTATCCATGAACAGTTGATGTTTGACCACTTATTTAAATCTGATTTTATTTGTGTGAGAAGTGCTTTGTAATTTTTTGCAAAAAGTTTCTGAGTCTGCCTTGGCAAATAGACTCCCAGGTTTTTACATTGCCTGAGGTTATTTTGAATGGGATTTCTCTTTCGAGCTGATCTTGCTGTATCTTGCTAGTCATATATAGAAAAGTTGAGGATTTATGAGGGTTTATTTTATATCCTGCAACTTTGCTAAAGATGCTAATTGTTTCCAATTTGGGGGATGATTTCTTGCAATTCGTTAAGTATACCATCATGTCATCTGCAAAGAATGAGAGTTTTGTCTCTTCCCTCCCAATTCTAATTCCTTCAATTTGTTTTTCTTCACTTATTGCTGAAGCTAACATTTCTAATACAATAATCAATAGTAGTGGGATAATGAGCATCCTTGTTTCACCCCTCATCTTATTAGGAATGCCTTTAGCCTCTCCCCATTGTATATAATGCTTGTTGATGGTTTCAGATAGACACTGCTTATTATTCTAAGGAAAAGTCCATTTATTCCTACACTGTCTAGTGTTTTTAGTAGGAATGAGTGCTGTATTTTGTCAAAAGCTTTTTCTGCATCTATTTATATAATCATATACTTTCTGATGCTGGTATAATTGCTGGTATAATTAATGATACTAACATTTGTCCTAATATTGAACCAACCCTGCTTTACTGGGACAAATCCTACTTGGTCATAAAGTATTATCCTAGAGATAACTTGTTGTAATCATTTTGCTAAGATTTTATTTCAGATTTTTGCATCTATATTCATCAGGGAGATAGGTTTATAATTTTTTCTCTCTGCTTTAACTCTTTCTGTTTTAGTTATCAGCACCATATTGGTGTCAGAAAGTGTTAGGCAGAGTTCTGTCTTCACCTGTTTTTCCAAAGAGTTTATATAGAATAGGAATCAATTGTTCCTTAAAAGTTTGGTAGAATTCACTTGTGAATCCATTAGGCCCTGGAGATTTTTTTCTTAGGGAGTTGAATGATGGCTTGTTGAATTTCTTTTCCTGAAATAGCATTGCTTAGGTATTTAATCTCCTCTTCATTTATCCTGGGCAACTTGTATTTTTGTAAATATTCATCCATTTAACTTAGATTATCAAATTTATTGGTATAGAGTTGGGAAAAATAATTCTGAATTATTACTTAAATGTCCTCATTGGTGGTGAGTTCATCTTTTTTGATTTATGATAGTAATAGTTTGGTTTTCTTCTTTCTTTTCGTAAAATCAAATTGACCAGATGTTTATCAGTTTTATTGGTTTTGTTTTCATAAAACCAACTCTTGGTTTTATTTATCAATTCAATTTTTTTTGCTTTTGCTTTTATTAATTTCTCCTTTAATTTTTAGATTTTGTAATTTGGTATTTAATTGGGGGATTTTGTTCTTTTTCTAAATTTTTTAGTTGCATACTTAGTTCACTGCTTTCCTCTTTCTCTAATTTATTCATGTAAGCATTTAAAGAAATAATATATCCCTTGACAGCTGCTTTGAGTGTATCCCATAGGTTTTAGTATGTTGTTCCATTATTGTCATTACCTAGGATAAAATAATTAATTGTTTCTATAATTTGTTATTTGATTAAATCATTCTTTAAAATGAGGTTATATCTATATCTCCTTGGCCCAATATTGCATATGATTTTTATTGCATTAATATCTGAGAAAAATATATTCACTATTTCTGCCTTTCTGAAATTGATTATTAGGATTTTATGCCCTAGTACATGGTCAATTTTTGCATAAGTGCCATGTACTGCAGGAAAAAAAAGTATATTCCTTTCTATCACTATTCTGTTTCCTCCATAAGTCTATCATATCTAGGTTTTCTAACAATCTATTTACCTCATTAACTTCTTTCTTGTTTATTTCATGATTTGATTTATCTAAATCTGAGAGTGGGAGGTTAAAGTCTCCCACTAGTAGAGTTTTGACGTCTATGTCTAATTGCAGTTCTTTCAACTTCTCCTCTAAGAATTTGGATGCTCTACCATTGTGTGCATTCATATTCAGTACTGTAATCATTTTATTGTCTATGGTATCTTTTAGTAGGATATAGTTTTCTTCCTATCTCTTTTAATGATATCTATTTTTGTAGCTGCTTTGTCTGAGATAAGGATTGCTACTCCTGCTTTTTCCACTTCAGCTGAAGTAAAAATATATTTTGCTCCAACCCTTTACCTTTAGTTTGCATGTATCTCTCTTTTTCAAATGAGTTTCTTGTAAGCAGCATATTGTAGGATTCTGATTTTTAATCCACTCTGCTATTCACTTATGTTTTAAGGGAAAGTTGATCCCATTCACATTCAAAGTTTTAATTACTAACTCTTTATTGCCCTGCATGCTATCTTCCCTCTCTTGGTATTCCCCGCCCCCCTTTTTCCCTTTATCCATATTCCCCAGTATTTTTTTTCTGAATACTGCCACCTTTAGTGTGTTTGCCCTCCTATATCCACCCCTCCCCTTTCTTTCCCCTTTCCATTTTTTCCTTTTCCCTTCCCTTCCTTTTGTTAGTTCCCTTTTTTCTCTCCTTCTTGCTGTCTCCTTTCCCCCCTCCCCTTTTCCCCTTTTAATACTCAAAAGGTAAAATTTTTTTTAAGTTAACCAAGTGTGTGTTTGTCTGTGTGTGTGTGTGTGTGTGTGTGTGTGTGTGTGTGTGTGTGTGTGTGTGTGTAAGTTAAGTTTAAGGCAAGTTTGATGAAAGGAAGATTTAGGTGTTTCTCATCTCCCTTCTTCCTCTCCATTACAATAGATCTTTTGTACCTTTTAATGTAATTAGATTTACCCTATTCAATCCCCTCCATTCTTCTATTTCCTTCCTCTCCCCCTTTTTAAGGAGGAAATGTTTTTGAATTATTCATCTGAATTATAGAAAATACTGAGTGTCCATCACTTCTGGCTAAGTATATTCTCTCTAATAGAGTTACAATTCTTGAAAGCTATTAGAGTCTTTCTCCCAAGTAGGGTTATAGCCAGTTTCAATCCATTGGATAGCAGTTTCATGGAGAAGTCATGAGTGTATAACACTTCTGGCTGGGTATATGCTCTCTCTGTTGAAGTTACAATTCTCAAGAGTTATGAGAATATTTTCCCTTGCTGGGATGTAGCCAGTTTCATCTTATTGGATAGCATTTTTTTTCTTTAGCCCCACCACTTTTTCTACCTTTTCCTGTGTCTTGAATCTCCTGTTTCACGTCCAAATTTTCTCTTTAGCTCTAGTCTTTTCATCAAGACTTGTTGGAATTCTTCTATTTCACTAAATGTCCATCTTTTTCCCCCTGAAAGGGAAGGCTCAGCTATTCTGGGTAATGGATTTTTGGCTGCATTCTTTAAAATATCTTGTTCCAGTCCCTTCAGTCCCTTAATGTTGATGCAGCCAGGTCCTGTGTAATCCTTACTGTGGCTCCTTGATATTTAAATTGTTTCTTTTTGGCTGCTTGCAGGATGTTCTCTTTTATCTGATAGTTCTGGAACTTGGGCACAATATTTCTTGACGTTTTCATTTTAGGATCACTTTCCAGAGGGGGTGGTTGATGTATTCTTTTTTTTTAGATTTTTTTCAAGGAAACGGGGTTAAGTGGCTTGCCCAAGGCCACACCGCTAGGTAATTATTAAGTGTTTGAGTTCGGATTTGAACCCAGATACTCCTGACTACAAGGCCAGTGCTCTATTCACTGTGCCACCTAGCTGCCATTATTTATTTATTTATTTATTTTTTGGGTATTCTTTCAATAACTATTTTGCCCTCTGGTCCATGATATCAGGACAGTTTTCCATCCCTAAATCCTGTAATATTAATTCCAGGCTTTTTTTCTCTTCAATGTATGCAGGAAGGCTTATAATTCTCAGGTTGTCCCCGCTCAACCTATTCTTGAGGACAGTGGTTTTGCTGATGAGGTATTTTACATTTTCTTTTATTTTTCTATTTTTTGGTTTTGTTTAATAGACTCTTGTTGCCTCATGAAAACATTAGTTTCTACAGACTCCATTCATTTTTTTTAAGAGAAAAATTTTCTTCATTTACCTTTGCAACTCCTTTTCCAACTGGTCAGTTCTATTTTTGAAAGGGTTTTCCATTTGGCCAATTGAGGTTTTGAGAGATTTTTTTTTGCATTTGTCCAATTGTATTTTCCAGAAGGTCAGCTCGCCACCATCGATGCCTCTGCCCCCTAGTTGACCCAAGCCCCTGCAGTTGACCAGGCTCTAGCCCTGCCATTGATCAAGCAGGTCCCGTTCTCAGGCTCTCAGGCTCCTGGGCTACAGCCCCACTACTAATCAGGCTAATCTATGGCTAATTCAGACTCCCAAGCACTCACTGATCTGCTGCTCCTGGCAGAGTGTACCCTCTGCTACCAGACTCAACCATGATCTTGGAAGACAAGTCCTGAAGTAGATGTTCTTCTGGCTTTTCTTTCTGGGTTTTGTTGATCAGATATCTGTTAAGAGATTTGTTTCATATTATTTATGAGGGAAGATCAGGAGACTTTAGAACTGTGCCTATCTTCTCTCTGCCATCTTCTCTGTAAGTCTCAGTCTTGAATTGTAAGTGAAAAAAAGACTGAGAAATTCTATAGATATGGGAAATAGGTATGCAAAAGAGAACTTTTGGGGAGATAAAAGTAAGCTTTGCCATCTTCACAATTTTTCCTGTAGCAAGTCCTGGTAATAAGAATCCAGAACCTAAACAGACAGTACTAAAATAAGCAGGAGATAATTACCCAAGTTGGATTTTCCTGGGACCGAAGTAAATTTCATTCCCCATATAAGTATCAAATATAAAGAAAAAATGATAAAATCTTCCATTTTTAAATGTCTAGATTGTTATTTTTAAAATAATTTAACTGAATCCAATGCATTTTATTCAAGACTGACCAGAGGGAATCAAAGAGGATGTCAGTCAACTAATACTTGTTAGAAACTTCAATAGGTTGGTAGGGGAAATGTTGAATTAACTTTCCTGGGAAAATGAGGTATGTGAATCATCTTAACATATCCATGTTCTCCTTATCACTACCCTGACTCAGCAGCATAGAAAATATAGAGTATCCAATTACACATATTATGGACATTTGAAGTACGTTCATCAGATCCTACTGCCCCCAAATATCTCTCTCAGGTACCTATGATTCATATCCTTAGAGATTAAATGCTTTCAATTAAATCAGTATTTCTTACTAAAATTGGAATGCCTCTCTAATCGATAAGATCGTGTATAATTAATATATTAATATTAATTATATTATAATATATTAATTAATTAATATATTAATATTATAAAATTATTCTATCAAATTACTATTCCTCACCTAAAGCATTAATCTCTTCTCCATGATCTTCAAAGAGACATCACATAGCCAGTTTAAACATATTAGTGTTTATGAGAACTTTTTAATTCACAGAGAAAGCAGTTTGGTGTAAAGTAAGGAAAAGTGGAGGTCCAAACACATTTTCCTGTGTGTGATTTCTAAATTAGTTCTGCAATTACTTCTAAAAACTATTCCAGAAAGGCTGTAAGCAATGGATGCATTATTGGATTAAGTAGATTGCTTCCCAGGTGACTCCCTTTACTGAATGAGTGACTACTCATTTAGATTAAGTTCTAATATGTTTATTTACACAATTCAGTCAGTAATCAGGTTTTTATTAAGGCTTACTTTGTATCAGTAATTATGTGAAATGCTGAGAATACAAAGAAAGATATAAATAGACCTAACCCTCAAGGTCTCCATAATGTGAGGAAAAAATAAATAGGTAAATAATTAGATACATACAAGATATAAAAGGAATAGATAGAAGACAGAGAAGGAGAATCACTAGAAGCAGGGAAGGGGTAAAACCTCCTACTGAAGTGTAAATTTAATATGAATCTTGAAGGAAGCCAAAGTTATGAAGCAATTTCATGATCCTACACTCAAATGTTGTTGATTTCTTTCTACACATTATGTAAATCTAAGTATCAATCAAAGGCAACATTAGGACC
Source organism: Macrotis lagotis (assembly GCF_037893015.1). Taxonomy (NCBI): domain Eukaryota; kingdom Metazoa; phylum Chordata; class Mammalia; order Peramelemorphia; family Peramelidae; genus Macrotis; species Macrotis lagotis. The sequence goes on along the minus strand of NC_133664.1, from coordinate 91,216,324 downwards.
TATGACTACTCACTATTCTCTTCTTCAGTAGTTTAGACCTATATTCCCATGTAAAATTCTGACTAAGAGGAATACTCAATTTCTAATAATTCACTTAAACAAGTAAAAGAATGAGACAATAAAAATCCTTTACCCTTGCACACAGCTAGACTGTTAAAGAAGCCCAGGAGAATCAAACTACAAAGGATTCATTAAAATCACATCAAGTGTTATTCTAAACCTAACATTTCCATCAGTAAATTCAAGGATGTTCCCAAAGAATAAAGGATATTGCCAGTTGTGGTATTGAATGTAGATGACAATAACACTGAGGGAAGATAAACCGGATAGAACAGAATGATTAATGATTTAGAGATGGCTTCAGAAACCAATATTCCTGGGACTGGGACATTATGGAGCTTTCTTGACTAAGCCAAGGCTCCTTTGTGGAGCTTCTTCAAAACTGTCATCTTTCCTAAACAGGATAATATGCAACAACTTGTTTATCCTGCATCATCAGATAATAGATTGTTCCATATAAATGATTTTCTCAGACAGATAAATGATATTTTGTTACAGTCAAAACTTTGCATTTTATTTTAATCATATTAATTGAAATCTGTCCTAAAATATATATTATATACTTTCTTGCCTTTCTAAAGACCAACATAGAGAATCCTTTAATGTAACTTTTCCATCTGAAAGAATTAACTTGCTTGTTTAGTGTCATCATTCTGAACATCATATGTTGTTTATCATGAGAATTCTTCATCTTTTTAAAGTTTTCATTTACTGTCAAGCAATCACTGAACTTTTTATTGCTTTTGGTTCTGTAAGTGTTGTTACTTTTAATTATCTTTAAGCCAGATAGGTAAACTTGTTAGAACTGTTTTTTTATATAAGATTAAACAGATTCTAAATCAGGGTTTAAGTTTCTCTGTTAGATCATGATGCATGAAAAGACCTGGTGACATAACTGTTAAGAGGTTTAAGAGTAGGGCCCAGAGAAAGGAAGAAACACTGGTACAAATTCTGTCCTGCAACATAGCTATTATATAACTCTAGGAAGTCACTTCACTTTGTTCATCTGTATTTGTCTTATCTGTAAAAGAGGAGTAATTACTAGGATACTAGCTGCTTTTGGAATTGTTTCAAGGAAAGCCCTTTGTAAACTCTAAAGTAGTAATGAAATATGCATCTTTAAGAATACAAGAATTTTATATATATATATATTTATATATATATATATATATATATATATATATATATATATATATATATATATATATATATGTATATAGGGCTTTGGCTTTTCTGATTCCTCAGCTCGGAAGTCATTTTCACACAACTCCAGTGATTTTAAGAGGCTAGAAGTCTTGACCTTCAGAGAAATGGGCCTTTATTTACACCTAGGAAGGAACTGAGGACTCAATGGCGCAATTAATCTTTTAGAGGGAGTGAATACATTCACAAAGAGTTCACACTTTTGCCTCAGTGATGTTTGCTCTTAGGCAAAATTTGAAGCACATTAGACTGGTGCTCACCATCCCCCTGACTAGCAAGTCCTACAAGTAAATTTACAAATAAATCAAATGCAGTTGGCTCTAGACACCTTTTACATACAACTACTTAAAGAATATCCCAGTACTAAATTCTTTATTTCTAGATTATCTCTGAATGAAGGGGCCCTCTAAACTCTTAGTGGTTCTGTCCTGAAAATGTAGCTCCCCTGCAATCAGTATTTTGTTATTTTATTTGAATGTCATTTCTCCCCTGATCCACTGTTGCCTTTTGTACTAGAGGTTAAACAGTATCCTTGCTTGCCCTACTAAAGGTATGTTGGACCTACAAGGCAAAGAATGATGTTTAAGGATGCTTTGCCTTTGTTGTTTCTCCAGAGTATTAAATCTCTTGCCTTCATTCCTCTTTTAAAAGTCAACCAGCAACCCCTGGTTTTTGTATCAGGATCTATTTTGGGGCTGCCTCTGTTCCTGAGAAAGACAAGTAGGATGATTCCAAGTTTATTGAAGAACAGATCACAGGCAGCTTTGAACAATTTTTACTTATTATACACAGGAATATTTCAGCAAATTTAGACAGGGAAGATTCATTCTAGTTGATAATGACATTGATAGAATCACCATAATGAGAGATATCATGGCTAGAGCAGTGAACTTAGATAACTTGAATTCTCCACTTCCTAGAGTCAGAGCTGAAAGTGTCCTTAAAGCTCATCAAGTTCAGCCAACTTATTTTTAAAAGGAGGAAACAAGGTCTGATTTAATTTAGTTGTAACTTGAATGACAAGGAGATTAATAAGAAAGATTTCAAAAATGAAATAGACTCAACAGGGGTTATAGAATGGTAGTCACTTGAGTGTGTTGGAAGTTGCGGCTAAGAGAGGACTTAATGAGGATTCTAAGACTTTAAGCATAAATAATTAGCAATATGGTGGTCTATTAACAGATGGTAGGATCAGGGATACAATTAGTGGGAAAGATGATGAGTTTCATTTTAGGATAAACTCAGTTACTGCAATTCAGCATTATTCAAGTATTTTAATAGGATTGAGGTATTTTGTTAACTGAGAGAAGGAACAATAATGATTAGTCTTTCTAATTAATGTACTGCCTCTCCCAAGTAATATAATTACATTTTTATCAAGTGCTTTCTGAACATTAAGTTTGCCCAAGTCCCTAATCTAAACAATTTTCAGACAGTAGAGTAGTCCTGTGCAAAAGATATTTCCCTTGGAAAGGATCTTGCATTCCTTCAAATTGTTCCATGTCGTAGGAAGTAAACTATTTTATCTGTGTGGGGGACTAGTCCAGAGGAGTATGTCACCAATACTGATGGATTTGGGAAATTGTATGTAAGCTAAGGTGGTTTTATAAGGAAAAAAATAGTTGTTATATAAACATTTATAAATACAAGATGATATAAAATTCTATACTTTTCAAAGTGTGAAATGAAGTCTAACCTAATGATCACTCATATCTTCCAAACTTTTCATTAATATTCAGATGATGCTAATTTTCTTCCTAATAAATTCAAAGAATTTACAAATTATACTTGTAAATTACAAAATTTAGTGAATATAGAAAACAGGGAGAAGGTAAAGTGAAGCATGTCTGAATAAATATTTTTGATTGATTTCCTTTTCAGCTGTACTCCTTGCCCCCTCCTCATTTTTAAGTTGCAGGGGAATAAAGGGTACCTAACTTGTCAAGTCAACCTTTTATAATAAAAATTCTTTTATTATCAAAAAAATTAGTGAATTCATGAGACTTCATTTCACATAAGGCATTCTACACATGTTTAGTTAAGAACATGATTCATTCAATACTCTAACTATATTTTATCAATTCAGAAACCACCTCCATGAAAATTTCTACCCCTCCCCTTCCTTCTAGTCCTCTCTCCCTCTTCAGACTACAAATTCTTTCTTTGTGTACATGCTATATCATCCAAATATGATGGGATTATTTGAGGGCAGTGATTTTTATTTTTGTCCTTGCAACCTGGCTACCACATAACTGACACTTACTAACTTTATTTAATATAATCCAATTATGTATTAAGCTTTGGTCTAAAATAAGTAGGAAAGAGATATAAAGGACAGAACATGATTTGTGTCTTGAAGTTGATTATGGATTATGGGGAAGATAAAATAGCTCACATGGATAATTAAACAAGCAACAAAAGGATTAAACACAAGCACCATAGAATAAAATATTATATATACAAGGCAGTATATGCAATTTACAATATATATATATATATATTTATATACATACCAAATGTGTATATGCTACATAAATATATACACAAAAATATGTGTGTATATGTGTGTGTGTGTGTGTGTGTGTGTGTGTGTGAGAGAGAGAGAGAGAGAGAGAGAGAGAGAGAGAGAGAGAGAGAGAACTTTGAGAACTCAAGAAGGAATCCTGTAGCATTCAACTGACTCTGAATTCAATTCAAAATATTTATTGACTACTGTGTTACTGTGTGCAGGTAGCTAGGTGACCCAGTGGATAGAGAACCAGACCTGAAATCAGGAAAAACTCATCTTCCTAAGTTCAAATCCACTCTCAGACAGTTAGTAGCTATGGGAGCCTGGGTAAGTCACTTTATAGTTTGCCACAGCATTCTCATTTATTAATTGAACTGGAAAAGAAAACAGCAAACTACTATGGTGTTTTTGCTGCCCCCCCCAAAAAAAAACTAGAATAGGGTTACGAGGAATCGAACATGACTGAAAATCACAACACTATCTGCTATGTGTAGGATACTCTGTTAGGCATTGGAAATAGTCTGACTAATCTCTCTTCTAATGAATTACTCTCTAACACTACAGATGGAAAATTCATTCCTACTTGCCCATTTTGTGTACATTTCTCCCCCCATAACCTTCCTTGATTTACACAGTAGGTCCACCTAATATACTAAAGGCTTCCCTTGCTTTTACCTGACAAAGAAGAAAGAAGATAGAACCTCAGATATCAAAAAATAGGATTGCCCCAATACAAGCAAGGGGGTTAAAACAAATAGGTGCATTTTGCTCATAAGGGGATAATTGTCAAACACAGACCAAGGACACAGGATGTAAGATGAAGCCCAAGAAGAATCTCAGTAAGAAGGTGGAAATGTATCATTTGCCTACTATCTCAAGAGTTTTTATCCTGATATACTGAATGCCAAATATAAAAGCTGTCTCAGTATGGGGGTCACTTAAGAAATAGGCAAAACAAGATATATCTGACTTGAATACATCTATTTTACATATAACAACTTTGTTTTTCTGACTCCTATCCCCCTCTTAGTTTATAACTTTGGTTTAAATTATTTTTCTTGCCTCATCATACATAAATCCTTCATTGGTTCTTGTCTTTCATTGTCAAAGAAGACTAAAATGAATTCATTATGCTTGAGATAAATTACAAGTTGTCTGACTATGGCTGATCAGACCAAAAATGAGCTCAGAATATTCTACCTCAGGTTGGGTACAAATAGTCCATATGAACACCTAGAGTGGGTACTCTAAAATAATGTATGCCACGCTTCCTTTGAGCAACTTCAATTCTGCCTTCCTCATAGAGTGCAGCACCCTCACTGATGAGGATACACCATGCTGGGTGGTCCTGTGCTAGAGTCTCCCATGCTACACAATCAATTCTAAAGTTCTTCAATAAGACCTTCTACATAGCTTCTTCTTACCCCCTCGTGAGTACTTGCCCTGGATGAGTTCTCCATAAAATAGGATTTTTGTGGGATTTTTTGGCAGGTATACATCTGGCATTCTAGCAAAGTAATGTTGGAATTCTAGGCAGCTTAGTTCAAGAAAAGACCTCAGTATCTAGTATCTTCTGCTAGGTGATCTTCAGAATCTTCCTACAACAATTTAAATGGAAGCGATTTAGTTTCCTGGCATGGTGCTGGTAGACTGTCCACGTTTCATAGGCAAATGGCAATGAGATGAATATAATGGCTCTGTAGACCTTCAGTTTGGGAGGCAGTCTAATACCTATTCTCTCTCATGCTTTCTTTCATAAATGCTTCCTATCCCTAATAACCTTCACATATTTGCCTATGCCCATGATCAGTTTTTTGAATGGGCTGCTGGTGGGAGGGTAAAGTTTATTTCAAGAAGAAGCTATTGGAATGCACTTGCTGTCATGTTATTACTGACACCACAAAGCCAACCCACCATATCTTGCTATTATATATTTCATGAAGAACAGCTTTTACTATAGCTCCTCTTTGCTTTTATGTTGTCACCTATTCACAACTACAATGTATGTCTCCTTTTCCTTCATTGTGATATTCATTTTTCAGATTCAGGGATTACATAGACAAAAATGGAACAGTACATTTTTTAGAGAGCATATATCCTCTTGGAAGAAATAGCATTCAAACAGGTAAGCATGGTAAAAGGGAAAACAAGAAAGGAAAAATGATAACCAGTGGTGATATCACGAAGTTTTCATATTAAAAAAAAAATAAAAAAGTTTCATATTGCCCTTTGAATGACACTACACTTGCACCTAGAACAATTTCTTCTAATTTCCTCTTCCTACATCATATGAGCAAAGTATATTCTTTTAACTTTTCTTACTCATTTGTGAGTAAATACCTATAGTATTTGCACAATAGATGTAGAGAATGGAATATTCCTAGACAGAATTAATTTATTAATAATTGCCTATTATGTGACATGTCTTTTTGCTAAAAGACAAAAAAATGAAACAGTCCCTGCCTTTAAGAAGAGTGCATTACAAAAGAATACAAGAATACATAAATAAATAGAAGATGTATTCATTGTATCCTGAGGGACAGCATTGACAACTGGTGATGATTGGGAACAACAATATATATCAAGTTTCACTTGAGTTGAGGCCTAAAGAAAAGTAGGGATTGTAGGAGTTAGAGGTGAAAACAAGTAGATTCCAATCATAGGCACAGAAATGGAAGATAGATCATTATGTATAGATAACAGGAAGCAAGTCAGTTAGGCTAATCACTAAAGTGTTTGAAAGAAAATGATATGAGACTTAAAATGTAGACTGGACCCTAAATTCAAGTGGCATCCAATTCCAAACAAAAGAATCTATTCATTAGGCAGAGCAATATATTGCAATGGATAATGTGAACTATCTCTTTGCCTATAGGATAAATTAGAGAGGAGAGAGATTGGAAGTAAGGAGAGTTACTAAAGATTTTTGGAAGAGTACAAGAGAAAAGATATGAAAATTTGAAGGAAAATAGTCACTTTGTTAGTGGAAAGAAAAGAATGTGTTGAGGTAAAGTGGACAAGACTGGACATCTGATTTAATATAGAAGGTAGGGGAAAGTAAATTGTTGAAGATTCTCAGATTGTGAAGTTGGGGGAATTAAATGATAGTCATTCCTTCAGTAGAAATAGGAAATTTGGGAAGAATGGTAGATTTAGAGAAAAAATGTGTTATATTTTTCCATGTTGAATTTGAGAAATTTATAGAATATTATTAGAGTAATTTAATAAAACATATAGTGAATTATTATGATGCATTTTATATTTGCATAATCATAAATTAATTATAAACTCTTTACAGTTGACTCTAATTTTTTATCCAGCATAGTACCTGTACTCCAAACAAAGTATCTTGCAAATAAGAAATGCTTTTTGTGTGCATATGGTGATAACCATAACTCTCTTCTGAACATTGTTCCACATTGTCTGTTAACCTTTTTGATCTTCTAAGTATTTTAAATTCAAAATATCTTGACTTGCTATTCTTTTTTTCCTGTAAGATTCCTCTTCTATAAAATAGTGGTTCTCAAAGGTTGGTCCAAGGACCTCTAATGGTCCCTTAGATATTTCAGGGAGTCCAAGAGGTCAAAATTTGCTTTTTTTTTGGCAAGACAATGGGGTTAAGTGATTTGCCCAGGGTCAAACAACTAGGTGATTATTAAGTATCTGAAGCTGGATTTGAACTCAGTTCCTCCTGACTCCAGGGCCAGTGCTCTATCCACTGTGCTACCTAGCTGCAGCCCCCCACACACCACTTAGCTGCCCCCAAATTGTTTTTTTAAATAACAATAGTAAGATGTTTTATTTCTTTTAGTGTAAATCTTAATAGAGTTAATGCTCATAAAAATTCTCTGGATCTTCAATTATTGTAAAAGGATTATGAGACATTGAGAACCTCTCCCATGAGTCATCAGGGTTCATAACATTACTATCTACCCCATATATCAAATCTTTTGCCATCTGGCTTTTGACTTTTCTGTCTCTTATATCTTGTCCCTTTTTCTCATACTCCCACAATTCTATTGCAGAATTATTATTATATATTGGCTAGGCTATTGCAATAATCTTTAACTTTTTTATTGATGTTTTCCTGCTTTATTTAACCTCATAGTTATTTCCAGTATCTCTCCTACGCAAAGAATCATCCAGCATTATACAAATGTATTAAAAATGCAAAAAGAAAAGAAAAAAGGATGAGGAAAAACAATTAGCAAAACTGATCAATTCTTTGAATAATTCTGAAAACATGTATAATATGTGACACCTGTGGATCTCAGCAGCCTTGTAGCTAGTCTCTCTGCCTCAAATCTCTCCCTACTCCAATCTATTTCTACTCAGGTGTCAGTATGATTTTTAAAAGTGTAAATCTGGTCATGACACTCTTCCCTTTAGCCTCTACTCAATAACCTTCAGTGATTCCATGTTGGTTGTAGAGTCCATAAAACTTCTCACAGTCTGACCCCCTTCCTGCTTTTCTAGTCTTTTTAGACTTTATTCTATGATCCACACACTCACACTACTTGTTGTTCCTCTCTTCCAATAGTTACTCTCCTAACTGTACTTTCTTCTAACTGCTCTGCCTATTCCCCATGTCTACAACCTTCTTCCTCTTCACTTCCTTTTCTAGTTTCTCCGACTTCCTTTAAGACTCTTCTTAAGTCTTCAGCTAAAGGATTTTTTCTGGCGCTTTCAGCTATCAAATAAGTCTTTTCAGATTACCTTCTGACTATCCTGAATACATCCTGTATGTACTTAATTATTTACATGTTGTTTCCATTATTGGAATGTGAGCTATTTGAGAACAGAAGCTCTATTTTTATTCTTTATCTGCTCAGTACTTAGTATAATGGCTGACACCTTTACTAACTGTTGAGTGGAGAGTAGACCACTATACCAATTCTCCTTTTCATGCCAACCTTGAGTCTGAATTTCAAGGCTCTAACATCTCTAGGACAACCTGTGGAAGACCACAAAGGAGAGTCAATTTACACAACAAAAGTGCAGGTATTGATGGACTTTCAAACTTGTGTGGTGTCCAATGAACCCAATGAATACCTGCCCTAGCTCCTATATGACATACAAGGTATTCTTTTTAGCCACAGATTCATGGAGTTACAAATAAAAGCCAATTGCCTTGATTACAAATCCAGAGAAATTCAGAGGGATTTCAAAGCAGTCCTTAAAACATCAGGTTAAAGTTCTATTATTTTCCCTGCTTGGAACAAGGTTGGAGGTCCTAGATGGTTAGTTCAGACAGAAAGTATGATTTAACCTCTTCCTTCCATGTATCTTTCTAATAATACATCCATTCATTTAGAGATTGATTTCAGTTAATAAATAAAATCATTATGAGGTTACTAGCTCAGCTTGTTGCCAATCCCTGTCACCTTTTGGATTTCATGAGTCTGTGTGTTTGTTTGTTTGTGTGTGTGTGTGTGTGTGTGTGTGTGTGTGTGTGTGTGTGTGTGTGTTTGTAGATTTGAGCTAAATTCAATGTACTGACTCTGGAGAAGGCACTATGGAATGGAACCAATGTCATGTGGTAAAAAGAACAATGTAGTTGGAGTTGGGGGACCTAGCTCCAAAATGTGTTAGCTGTGTGACCCTTTAACTTCTTTGAGATTGTTTGTGAAATGGGAAGAGTAAAATATATACAATCTAACTCATAGGGTTGAGGTCAGAATGTTTTACAAAATTCAAACATTTATACATACATATGATCTTTTAACATACAAAGTTAATATAGTATAATACAATATATCTTTTTAGAGTGGTAAATTACTTTAGAAATTATCTAGTTTAATGGTTTATACCCAGGGTCCTCAGATCCTTAAGGGTTCTGTGGATATATTTCAGAGGAGTCTGTGAAATTGAAAAGGAAAAAAAAATCATCTTTCTTTTAAGAAAGTTGGTTTATTTTGTAATATTATGTATTGTATTATACATTTTAAAATGTTACTCTGAAAAAAAAGGAATCAATAGTTTCATCACACTTCTAAATGAGAGGAAGGGAACAAACATTTATTAAGTGTCTGTTATTTGTCAGCTACTATGCCAATTGATTTATAAATATGATCTCATTTGAAGTATCTATGTCATAGAAAGGTAAACCCTTGATATAGTACTCTTGTTTTTGGTGATACAATGGGAAATCGAGGAAAACTAAGATGTAGAGAGGTTAAATGGCATCTCCATATTATTTAAGCAGTAAGTGTCAATCAGGATTCACATTCAGATCTTCTAACTCTAATTTAATGACCTTCCACTATATTATGTACCTAAGCAAAGAATTTCATCTTATCACATTCTCTCAGAGCCCTGTTTTCTGTCAAAGTTAATGGTTGTGATTTATCCATTGGTGGGGACCAGAATGCTATGATGAAGACCCATTTGAACCAGCTTGAATTAACGTTCCTGAAAGTAGTTTGATTTGAAACCCAGTTTGGATCCTTAGAAAGAGGATCACCTAATGACTGCTTTATCTACATTACCTGATCTTCTCAAGTCTGACTACTTCTTTTGGGGTTGTCATCTGCAATCATAGAGCAGAAATTTGTCGATGATCTGAGGAAGCTTTGCTCAATAGCACAATCACATACTAATGCAATTATTTATGTAAACCTTTGGGCTTGGAGTTTACCATTGAAGTCAGGAAAAAAATTCCTTCCAGGACTCCATTTTTACTTTTAGCCATCCTTTAGTTTAGCAGTTTTTCAGTATGTATTAAAATCTGTGAAGTGAGAAGTTTTGATGAGGGGAGAGGCAGTGTGGTAAAACGGATAGAGTTCTGGCTTTGGGGTCCGGAGATTTGAGTTCAAATTCTGTTAAAACCATTAGTTGCATATCATTACATACTAGCCATTTTATGACTTGAAAATCTAGTTTCTAAATATGTTATGTGGAGAGAAGAATAGTTACATCACCTGCCCCATAATGTTGTGAGAAAAGTGCTCTGTAATTCTTAAGGGTCTGTATGAATACTATTATTGATGGATTGTATTGAGGCAAATAACAATGGAAAAGAAATTGGAAGAACCTGAGAGACATTCAGTAAAGAGACTGGGTATATAGTGCTTCTACAATAGGTTTAGGAAGCCTGAAATCAAGAGAATTGTTGGAAAAGGGAAGAATGCAGAACCTTATGTCCTTTCTGGCCTGGGGCAACTCTTGACTTGCCATATCTGATTTCTGTTATAGATTCATTTTTTTCTAAATAGCTTTATTTTAAAATCACATTTGCAGGTATTTCAGAAGTTAACAGTTCTTGATTATTTCATTAGTATTTGAATTTCAGTGAAAATAGAGAGCACCCTATTATATTGTGGCAATGACTTCTTCTTACATTCATATTCTTTTATTAAATTAATTGATGTGAATTTTTTTCTCCTCTATGGTGTGATTCTTACATAGCTAGAAACTCAGGAGAAAGAGCTTGGCTATTAGTTTTGAAAAGATTTTGTGTGGCGATAAAGCAATTAAAAAAAAAGTCCTTTCTTAAATATACTTTGTGTTCTTTTCAAGGATCCTTAATCATTTCCCAGAAGACACTCCAAGGTGGTTTATGATGACATTTTACAAAAAAAGATGGGAAAGTGGAAGGTCAGGAAACAAATGCCATCTTATAAAGATAGCAATGCAGATAGCAGATTATGAGTTCTACGCTTAAAGGGATCACATCATTTTCTGCTGACTTTATAACATATGGAGTAATTCAGTGGGTATATAGAAGCTTCAGAAATACTTTTTGATTATGTTGTATTGCAAAAAGAGGATAAAATAGCACTACCTTGATGCTTAGATGTTGTCATCAATCATAAGAGCTCCCTCCACTAGTGCAGATAGATATATCTCTTCTTATTCTGTACATTTCTTATAGATGCTCTGCCATAAATCCTCCAGAAAAGACCTGCCCAGTACATTGAAGGCCTTCCTCTAGGTTATCTCATGAGCAGACTACTTATTTAGTCATATGGGTGTCTCCATTCTGACAACCTAACTAGTGAACCACATTTTTTTCAGTCATATATTCCTTGATGTTCTCTTCCCTAGACCTTATTAAGTACAAGTCATCATTGGGAGTATATTGCTGCAGTCTACTTGTCACACATCATATGTCTATCCTTAATATTTTGAGTAAGTCACAATTTTTATTCTTTCAAGACAGTGGCATCCCATGATTCACTGTCATATAGCCCTACTAGAAGAATATTGGTGTTAAGTTCTGTGTCAAGGAGAATTTAGGGATGATCTTAAAATATTATGCTGTTTCACAAATGTAATTCTGTCTTTTCTATCACCCCTGCTCATTTCTGAGCCCAGTTCATTCCCTGTCTGTTGTCTTTGGCTGAATTGAGACTACACTTCATTCATATCTGGGAACTTCATTTTAAAAAAACACAAGGACAAAATAACTGAAAACTATCCAGAAGAAAATAACTGGAATAGTGAGTGAGATTGAGATCATGGAATATGAGTATTGATCAGCAGAAATGTATACATTTGATTAGGAGAAAAGACTTTAGGAACATCCAATCGCTATCTTCAAATATTTGAATGACTCACTTAATGATTAGAATTTTTCTACTTGGCTTGAAAAGGTAGAGCTAAGATAAGGAGTAAGAAATTACAGAGAGAAAAATTTACACTTGGTGTAAAGAAAAATATAGAAGCTATATAGAAATAGAATGTTGAGTCATGAAGTGCTTCTTAATATCTCACCCCATCTCCCATTGAGATCACTAAGAAAAAGATAAATGGCAAATTAAAAGCATTATTCTCTAGTTAAGGATTAGATTAAATGGTCATTGAAGTTCTTTCCAAATTTACAATTCTGTCATTATTTGAAATAGCATAATAAATTAAGGAAAGAGTCCATATATCACAATCAGAGCTGTATGCTTTTTTCATCCATTGATTATGGATTGCTAGACTTACAATTCACCTCTTGAAAATATAGATGATCACTTGGCAAAAATAATTAGGTGATAATTAGGTGACCAATTTGTGAAAGACACAAGTAGATTATTTAGTTCAGGTCTTAGCCTGCTCCAATCAGTGACTTAATCAATACATATTTATGCACTTCATGATGTTTTAGGAAATAAGGGTGTTAAATTCTGCATGGTAAAGGCTCTATAAGTTGTTTATATGTTCATTGAAGAAAAAATCAGTATAATCAGGAGAGTGTGATGAGAGAAGGAGAACTGGAAGAAGTATAATTTAAGTAGGCTGAGGAGTAAGAATGGCATTGCAGGTTAAATGAAAGGAATAAAAAGGTCTAATGATGGGAGAAGTTGGCATCCTTAGAAGATAAACCTGAGAGGATGTATTTTGAGGAAAAAAAGAAATTATGGTTGGAAGAAGTCAGAATATGTAAGATTTTGGAAAGTGGTTTTATCTTTGAGGGATTGGACCATAAAGAACAATTGATGATATTCAGAGCAATACATGCCTAAACATCATAATATTCTCTTAACTTGTGCAAATAATGTATTTCACCATCATTGTATAAGTACCTTAATGGCATATCCATTATCAAGCACACATAGCTGTTAAATGTCATGCCAAGATTCTAGTTCATGTCTCCTGGTTCTAAATCATGATTACTTTCCACATAAATAAGGACAAAAGATATTCTAAGGATAAGAAACTATGGACAATAATAAAAGTTTTGACAAACTAGGGGAATGAAGAGTAAATAAATTGTCCTGGATTCTAGAGTACTTGGAAATCAGTAGAATGTGATAAGGCTAGAAAGAAAGCCTGGTATATATTGTGTTAGGGGAGGGTGAAACAACCTTAAATAGAGAATGTTTGAAATTTAGTCAGAAGGCAAAAGTCAACCACTGAACATGTTTTGAAGAATTTTTTAGCAAAAGAATGTCATAAAGGAGATCTATTTCTAGAGAAGGCAATTCAATTAATCAATTAATATTTATCAGAGTTTGAAATGTGCTAGGTACTGTCCTAGAGTCTGAGAAGACAAGAAAATAAAAGGAACAATACTAACTCTCTAGGAGCTTCCATTCACTATTGAGGGAATCATCATGTAATGTGTGTGAATGTATACAAAATGAATATTTTGGTTAAATGCATAGAGAAGATGGCAACAGTAGGGAGGGTGATCAGAAAATATTTTGGGTAGAAGATGCATTCCCATAAAAAAGAGATTCTGTGAGACAGAATTGAGGAAGGAGTACATTCTAATCATGGGAGATAGACTAGATAAATATATTGAGATGCAGGGTTATGTATAAGGAATAAAGAGAAAGCTCGGGAGACAGCAGTTTGTTAGAAGTATAGTAATTTACAGTAAGACTGCAAAAGTAGGTTGTAGACTGCTAGTAATAAAGGATCAGAGAAATTTACCTTTTAATCCAGAAGAAATAGATTGCTGCTGAAGTTTATTGAGTAGAGGGGAATAACTTAGTCAAATCTGTACTTAACAAAAATACTTTAGAATCTTTGTGAAGGATGCTTTGGAGAAGGGAAAGATTTGAGGAGGGGAGACCAATTAGGAAGCAATTTCTACTGTCTGGGAACAACTATTAGGGTCTCATCTTCAATGTTAGCTATATGAGAAAAGAATTGATATCAACTTTTAATGCTGTGCAGATAAAAATAGCAAGATTTGGCAACATTTGGATAAGTACAGGAAGGGAAAGGGTGGGAGTCCATATAATACCAAACTTATAAACTGAAGAGACCAGAATAATATCTTTTTACAGAAATTAGAAGACTTGTTTGAGGAATGAGTTATGCAGAAAAGATAATGACTTCAGTTTTGGACATGCTGAGTTTGAGATGTCTATAGGACAACGAGTTTGAGATGTCCAATAGGAAGTTGGTGATGTCGAGTTGAAGTTTATGGGAATGACTAAGGGTAGCTAAATAGATGTTTGGGCTATCTATACAAAGATGATAATTAGACCCATGGAGGCTGAGGAGATCATTAAGTATGACCTGTAAGCAAAGAGAAAGATGACCTGGTCAGAGAGAAAAAGGCAAAATAATATGGAGCTATATTGAAAAGTTTTTTTAGTGAAAATAGATATGACATATTCAGGAATCAAGCCCCTCAATAAGGATTTTTTTTAAACACTAAATAGCATGGCACCATGCTAAGTGCTGAGGATGCAAATAAAGGCACTTAACATCAAGAAATTTATGGTCTAAAATGGGGAGTCAAAATAAAAAAAAATTTTGTACAAAATACTTATATATAAACAGACATATGTGTGCAAATATCTGTAAATATATGTGTATATGTTTGTGTGTCAGTTTGTGTGTGTGTGTGTGTGTGTGTGAAATTGGTGACAATCTCAGAAGTCAATAGCATTCAAAGGGACTGAGAACGGTCTCTTAAAAATGGGGAAATTGTCAGGATTTGGTAACTGAACATGAGAAGTGTATTAGAAAGAAAAATCAAAAATGACATCAAGATTTCAAACATGAAATTTTAGGTGAATTGTGGTTCTTATTTCAGGAAACTGATTCTTTACTTCAAATGTTTTTCTCTTATTAATGACTCTGTGTCATGAGAGTGTGGCCTAAAGAAGTTTGTTAAAATAATATGGAGAGTTGGATATTATGCTCAATGCTGATTTGTGAAAAGGATGTAATAAATTAATTCATTATATGATAATAATGAGCTCCAAGGCTCCAATATCTAAGACTTGCCAGGAATAATATATTCATGTACCCATTTGCTCTAGATAGCAAGTCTTACTATTCAGGGCTCTAAAAATCATTCTAAATTCTAGTCAGTCAATTCTAGTGAACTGCACTGAAGAGCAAATTATTTTCTTTGTTTTTAATAAAGTTTTGGATGAGTTTTCTTTCTAATATCCTAATAGTTACCCTAAGTATTCCTTGCACTCCCCTCTCCTATCCTATATATTTTTGGAAAAGGAAAAAATATTAGTACAAGTGATTGATATATTGAAAAAGTTCAAAAACATATATAATAAGTATTATTTGTGAACCACCCTCCCTCATGAAAAGGGAAGTTTTTGTATCCTCTTTTTTTAAAATTTTTTAAAATTTATTTATTTTCATCCATTTGTTCATGCATATTTACAAGTTAGAAAATTTCCCTCCACCCTCCCTTCCCACTCCCCTCCCCTCAGCAGAGAAGTCAGGTTGACATTTTACGTACATATTTTATTAAACATATGTACAAATCAGTAATTTTTGGTATGAAGAATTAGGATTGAGGGAAAGAGATAGGTGAGATATTTTTATACAGTATTCATCATATTCAGAAGGGTTTGGTTTGTTCTGTGTGTTTTGCTTTGCTTTTCTTACTCTGGTTGTGGTTAATATAGTCTATAACCAGTCAAATGCAGTTGTCCTTTCTTTCTGGAATGTCAAAAGGAGTTGCTTCCATCAAAGTTGTTCATCTTACAATGTTGTTTTGTGTACATTGTTTTCTTTGTTCTACTCCTTTCACTCAATATCAGATCCTGTAAGTCATTCCATGCTTCCCTAGAGTCTGACCATTTATGATTTCATGTACCATAACTTGGTTAACAATTCCCCAAATGAGGGGCATCCCCTCAATTTCCAATCCTTTGTCAATACAAAAAGAACTGTTATAAATATTTTGGAAACTGTAGGACTTTTCCCATTTTTTATAATTTTTCTGGGTATAGTTCTAGAATCGGAATTGCTGGGTCAAAGGTATAAACAGTTTCATTGCTCTTTGGGCATAGTTCTATATTCCTCTCCAGGAGCAATCCATTCACAACTCCACCAAAAATGTATCAATGTCCAAATCCTCCCACAAACGCTCCAACATTGATCATCTTTCCTTTTTCTCATCTGGTCTAATCTAATAGGTGTGAGATGATACCTCATTATTGTTTTAATTTGCATTTCTCTAATTAATAGTGATTTGGAGCATTTTTTCATGTGATTATATATAGCTTTAATTTCATTTGAAAACTGACTGTTCATATCCTTTGACCGTTTATCAATTGGGGAATGAATTATGATCTTATAAATTTGATGCAATTCTCTATATATTTTAGAAATGAGGGTTCCTTCTTATATTACTTCAGTCATATTCTGTTTTACTTTTTCAATTTCAATACAGTTCCTTTTGATTTTTTGTTGAGTAGCCTTTATATTTTTAGTTTCTTGTACATTTTTTCTTGACTCTGCTTATTTCACTTTGTATCTATTCACATAGATATTTTCATGTTTCCCTATATTCATCAATATTTCATTTCTTATGCACAGGAATATTCCATTACATCTATGTACCAAAATTTATTTAGCCATTCCCCAACTGATGGACATCTACATTATTTCCAATTCTTTGCTAACATAAAAAGTGCTTCTATACATACTTTGGTATGTTTAGAATAAGGGGGCTTTTATCTTATCAATAGTTTCTGTCAGGGATAAGCCCAGCAATGGAGTCAATGGTTCAAATAATACAAATATTTAAAGACTTTATTTGCATAATTTCAAATTTTTTTCCAAAATAGTTGTACCATTTTATAACTCTACCAAAGCAAGTTAGCATACCTTTTCCACGCTTCCTCTAATATTGATTATTGCAATGTTTTTTTTCAGTTTGTTTAACCAAGAGGTAAAATCTCAGGGTTGCATTCATTTTTATTGTTCTTATTATTAGTGATTTGGAGAAATAATTCATATGATTCTTAATTTTTGTAGTTCTTTTGAGGTATTTATTTGTATCCTTTGAAAAGGTTGACTTATTGTCAAAAATCTCATTTCTCCTTTTTGTTGGTTTCTCCTCTTTTGCTATTTTCATACCCCATATGGAATATATATATCTTATGTGTCTTTTGGCTTTTTCAGTCCTGCTATGGGACACCCCTATGCCTTTTTCATGTATCACCTTTTTCAGAATTATGTTTCATTTCCTTTTATCATGGAGAGCTTGTCACAGTGAGTGAGCAGAGTACTTTATCAGCTATTGTGTTCAGGAAAATTGTTATCTAAGGTCCAGATATAAGCCTGTGAAGGAATTTGCATTCATCTCCTCCTTTATCAATGCTGTTATCAGGAACATTTACAGTTTAGCCTGTTATTAACCTTGGCTCCTAGAATTCCTGAACACTGAAATGTCAAAGCAGATTGCTTGCTTTAGATGGAAGCTAGTGGTCTTCCACAAGACAGTATGTACGAAGGACAGGAAAATTGATGATACTTATCAGCAGGAGTATGTGAGAGATTATCATAGAACCAGAAAAAACTCAGGATCAACTAGGAGAAGTCTGGGAAAATTAAAGAAATCTGTTGTTTTGATCAGGCATTTTCCATGACCAGAATAACATTGGGTTCCTGGGAGGTGGGTAAGTTTATGACAAAGTTTAGCATAATCACCTCTTTTGCAAGAAGGTTGGCTTAAGACCAACTTGATAGTTTCATCATCCAGTGATTTTCCTAGAGCAGAGGTACACAAACCAGGGGGCAAGGGTCAAAGTCAGCTCCCTACCTCCTTCTGGATAGCCTGTGAAATAAGAAAGCTTTTTATGCGCTTTAAAAACAAGACTTCATTGTATTTAAAAACATTAGTAGCATTCTTATACCTGCATTGAAACAAAAAATGCACTGTCAAATTTGTCCCTCAGACCATAATTTGTTAAAAATCTTTGTTACTGAAATATACATTTTAACATATCATATGTTACATATGTACCTAACCAAACTCCCAGAATATATATGGCATCTATGTAGGACTTTGAGAAGTCTGACATGGTTTACTCAGTCTCTCAAGATAGATCTAGATCTCTTCCATGCTGAAGGAGATGTATAAAAATGAGTAAGAGAACTTGAGGCATTTAAATGTTGACTCTTTTTAGTTACAAGAGTTATATCACTTAAAAAATAGACATGTATAGGTGCCCCATGACTGTTATTGATCTAGAGGGTTTAGCAACCTCAGGTGAAGTTACAAGCCAAAAATTTCACAGATATTAAGCTTCTGCTAGATATGGCTCACCAATATAGTTATGGTATAGACTTAAGACACAGTTCTTCTATATTATGCCTATATATGTCCTTCTGTATGGAAGTATACTACCTACCAATAACAGCAATGCAACACTCATCTAACAGACTCAAAATCTACTCATGTTTAAATATCTCCTTCTGTAAATATATATATATATATATGTATATATATATATATATATATATATATATATATATATATATATATATATCTTGAGAGCAGGGAAGAGAATTAACTTTAAAGTGAGAAACTTTCAAAAAGGTCACCTTGAAAAAAAAAATATATATATGTATGTGTGTGTGTGTGTGTGTGCGTGTGTGTGTGTGTATGTGTGTAGACACATGTATTTATGTATATATATATATTTTTAAATTTATTTTTGCTTAAAATTTTCTTCTTCACTCCTTCCTGTGATATCCATCAGGACATCAAAAAATAAAATACATATTATACTATATATGTCTATATTATATATTCATATATATGATGTCATAAAAAATTTCCATATTAGTCATGCTCTATGGATGGCAGGAAAGGAAGAAAATTAAGGGAGAAAATATTTCAATCTGCACTCAGAGTTCATCAGTTCCTTATCTGGAAATGGATAATATTTTCATCATGAGTTTTTTGGAATTTATTAATCAGTGTGGCTAAATCTTCCACAGTTTATAATAAAAAAGCTTTTTCTTCACTCTTCTATGTGAAACGTTTTAGCCCATTCTACTCATTTCCCTTTCTCTAATGTATTACTTTTTCATTCACTGATTCTGTCTTTATATTATATCTTCATTTTCCACTCTCTCCTGTGCCGTATCTATAGATACTCCTTCTAACTACTCTATTAATTAAGATGGTTCATTTGAGTTATCAGTATCATCTTCCCATGTAGGAATACAAGCAGTTCAACCTCATTAAATCCCTCATAATTTTCTCTTCCAATCCACCCTCTCATTGATATACCTGAGTCATGTATTTGAAGATCAAACTTTCTGTTCAGCTGTGATCTTTTCAATAGGAAAGTTTGAAATTCCCCTATTTCATTGAATGTCTATCTTTTCTCCTGGAAGAGGATGTTCAGTTTTGCTTGGTAGTTCATTTTTTAGTTGTAATCTGAGCTCTTTTGATTCCTGAAATATCATAGTACAAGTTCTACAAGCCCTTAATGTAGACATTGCTAAGTACTGTGTAATCCTGGCTGGAGTGCTGAATATTTGTATTGATTCTTTCTGACTGCTTGTAATATTTTCTCTTTGACTTGGAAGTTCTGCAATTTGGCTATAATATTCCTAGAAGTTATTTTTTGGGATGTCTTTCAGGAGGTGATGAATGGATTCCCTCAATTTCTATTTTGTCCTCTGCTTCGAGAATCTTAGGGCAATTTTCCTGTAAAAATTCTTTAAAAATGAAGTCAAGGCTTTTTTCCTGGTTATGACTTGCATATAGTCCAATAATTTTAAAATTGTCTCTTCTAGATATGTTTTCCAGTTTGGTTGTTATTCCAATGAGATATTTCATGGTTTCTTCTAGATTTTCATTCTTTTGGATTTGATTTATTATTTCTTGATTCCTCAGAAAGTCAACAACTTCCTTTTACTGCATTCTACAATTGAAGGACTTTCTTATCTCCTTTTCCATCTGAGCAATTCTACTTTTCAAGGCATTCCTCTCCTCATTAACCTTTAGGATTGCTTTTGTTTTCATTTGACCTAAACTGGGTTTTTTTGAAAATTTTATTCATTTATTTTCATCTATATGCACATATATATTTTTAAGTTGCAAAATTTCCTTTCACCCTCCCTTCCCCACCCCCTCCCCTCAGTAGCAAACAGTCAGGTTAGCATTGTACACACATATTTTGATAAATAGTTTTACAGATTAGTTATTTTTGGTTTGAGTAAATAGGGTTAATGGAAATAGATACATAATAGATAATTTTTATGCAGTATTCATCAGATTCTGAAGGATTTTTTTCGTGTGTGTTTGTTTTGCTTTGTTTGTTTTTCTTCCTCTAGATGGGGATATCATTTTCCATAGCCAGGCTAATAGAGTTGTCCTATTCTATGAACTGCTGAGGAGAGCTGCTTCCATCAAGGCTGTTCATCTCACAATGTTGTTGTTGATGTGTACATGTTGGTTCAACTCCTTTCATTCAGCATCAGATCCTGTAACTCATTCCATTCTTGTCTAGAGTGTGACCATTTATGATTTCTTATAGAAAAATGATATTCCATAGTATACATGTACCATAACTTGTTTAGTCATTCCCTAATTGATGGGCATTCCCTCAATTTCCAATTCTGTGCCACTACAAAGAGAGCTGCTATGAATATTTTTGAACATATAGGATTTTCCCCTTTTTATATAATTTCTGGATATAGTCCTAGTATTGATAATTCTGGGTCAATGGGAATGAATATTTTTATTGCTCTTTGGGCATAGTTCCATATTGCACTCCCAAAAGGTTGGATCTGTTCACAACTCCACCAGCAATGCATCAATGTCCCAATCCTCCCACAACTTCTCCAGCATTGATCATTTTCCTTTTTTTCTCATCTTGGCCAAACTGATAGGTGTGACATGATATCTCATTGTTGTTTTAATTAGCATTTCTCTAATCAATAATAATTTGGAGCATTTTTTTCATATGATGATATATAGCTTTAATTTTTTTCATTTAAAACCTAACTGTTCATATTCTTTGATCATTTCTGTTAAGGAATGACTTTTGACCTTATAAATTCAATGTAATTCTCTATATATGTCAGAAATGAGACTTCTATCAGTACTTCTAGTTGTGAAGTTAGTTTCCCAGCTTTCTGCTTTTCTTCTAATTTTTGCAGCATTGATTTTATTAGTGCAAAACCTTTTTAATTTAATATAGTCAAAATTATTCCTTTTACAGTTAATAAGGTGCTCTGATTCTTATTTGGTCATAAATATTTCCACTTTCCATAGATCTGATAGATAATTTCTTGGTCTATTAATTTATCTATGGCATCACTTTTTTTGTCTAAATCCTGTCCCCTTTTCAAACTTATTTTGGTATAGCATGTGAAATGTGGATCTATGCCTAGTTTTTGCCATACTATTTTCCAGTTTTCCCAAAAATTTTTGTCAAATAGTGAGTTCTTATCTCAGAAACTGATGCCTTTGGTTTATCAAATAGTAGATTGCTGCAGTCATTTACTGTGAATTCTCTTGAACCTATCCTAATACACAGATCCATTATTCTATTTCTTAACCAGTACCAGGCAGTTTTGATTACTGCCACTTTATAGTATAGTTTCAGATATAGTAGAGCTGGACCACCCTCCTTTACATTTTTTTGATGAGTTCCCTTTCTATTCTTGCCCTTTTTTTGCTACAGATGAATGTTACTTTTTTATAGTTCGGTAAAGTAGTTATTTGGTAGTTTGATTGGTATGGCACTGAATAAGTAACTTAATTTGGATAGAATTGTCATTTTTATTATATTAGCTTGACCTAACCATGAGTATTTGATATTTTTTCAATTATTTAGATCTGAATTTATTTGGGGACAAGTGCCTTATAATTGTGTTCATACAGTTTCTGGGTTTGTCTTGGGAGGTAGATACCCAAGTATTTAATATTTTCTATGGTTATTTTAAATGGAATTTCTCTTTCTATCTCTTGTGCTTGGACTTTGTAGTTCATATATAGAAATGCTGATGATTTATGTGGGCTTATTTTATAGCCTGCTACTTTGGTGAATTTGGTAATTGTTTCAAAGAGATTTTTTAGATGATTTTCTTGGGTTCTCTAAGTATACCATCATAACATCTCCAGAGAGTGAAAGTTTTACTTCCTCATTGCCAATTCTGATTCCTTCAATTTCTTTTTCTTCTCTTTTTTGCTACTGTTACCATTTGACACCTTATTGAATAGTAATGGTAATAATAGGAATTCTTGTTTCACCCCTGATTTTATTGGAAATGCTCCAAGTTTATTCCCATTACATATACTATTTGTTGATGATTTGATACATACTATTTATTATTTTAAGGAAAACTCCATGTATTCCTTAACTTTCTAGTGTTTTTAACAGAATTGGATGTTGAGTTTTATCAATTTTATCAATTTTATCAGCATCTATTGAGATAATCATATGATTTCTGTTGGTTTTGATATTGATATGTTTAATTAGGTTGAGTGGTTTTCTAATGTTGAATCATCCCTGCCTACCTGGTATACATCTTACCTGATCATGGTTTATCTTCCTAGTAATAACTTGCTGTAACCTCACTGTTTTGGTTCTTCCTGGTTTCTGTATCAGCAATATATTGGTTTCATAAAAAGAGTTTGACAGAACTCTTTTCTTTCCTATTTTTTAAAAATAGTTTATGTAGAATAGGAATTAATTGCTCCTTAAGTGTTTGGTAGAATTCACTTGTAAATTCATCTGGACCTGGAGACTTTTTCTTAGGGAGTTTGTTGATGGTTTCTTTAATTACTTTTTCTGAAATGAGGTTATTTAAGTAATTTATTTCCTCTTATATTAATGTGGGCAGTTTGTATTTTTGTAAATATTCATCTATTTCACTTAAGTTATCAAAATTATTGGCATACAGTTTAGCAAAGTAAAATTATCTCTTCAATTTCCTCTTTATTGGTGGTTACTTCATTCTTTTCATTTTTGATAATTTTGTTATCTTTTCTTTTTTTAATCAGACTAAGCAAAGATTTGTCTATTTTATTGTCTTTTTCATAAAACCAACTCAGTTTTAGTTATGAGATCAATAGTTTTCTTGCTTTCAATTTTATTAATCTCTTTTGATTTTCAGAATTTCTAGTATTGTATTTAATTAGGAATATTGAATTTCTTCTTTTTCCAGCTTTTTTTAGTGGCATACCCAGTTCATTAATCTCCTCTTTCTGTATTTTATTCATATAGGTATTTAGAGACATAAAGTTTGCCTCAAATCTACTTTGACTGCATCCATTAAATTTTGGTATGATGTCTCACTATTATCATTTTCTTGGATATAATTATTGATTATTTATATTATTTGCTTTTCGATCCACCTTTTATTTAAGATAAAGTTATTTAATTTCCAATTAGTTCTTGATTTATCTTTCACTGACCCATTATTACATGTAATTTTTATTGCATCATAGACTGAGAAGTGTGTATTCATTATTTCTGCCTTTCTGAATTTGTATATTAGGCTTTTGTGCTCTAGTGCAGGATCAGTTTTGGTGTGGGTGCCATGTACTGCCAAGAAAAAGGTATATTTTTTCTATCCCCATTAAGTTTTCTCCAGAGATCTATCCTAAGTTTTCTAAGATTTCATTCAGCTTCTTAATAATAAATAATAATAAACTTCTTGTTTATTTTCTTGTAGATTTATATGGTACTGAGAGAGGGAGACTGAGGTCTCCCATTATCAAAGTTTTACTGTTTGGCTCCTTGTAATTTACTCATCTTTTCCTCTAAATTTCTCTAGGAATTTGGATCCAATACTACTAGGTGCATACACATTTAGAAATGATATAATTTCATTACCAATAGTATATTTTAAGATGTAATTTCCTTCCTTATCCCTTTTAATGAGATTGATTTTTGTTTTTATGTTATCTGAGATTGGGATTGCTATTCAGATTTTTTTTTTACTTCAGCTGAGGCATAATATATTTTGCTCCAGCCTTTTACCTTTACCCTGTGTTTAGCTCTCTGCTTCAAACATGTTTCTTGTAAACAATATATTGTAGTATTCTGGTTTTTAATCCATTCTGAAATCCAATTCCATTTTATGGGACAGTTCATCCAATTCACATTTACAGTTAAGATTATTAATTCTATATTTTCCTCCATACTATCTTTCTCCATTTATATTTTCTTTTTCCTTTTCTCTTATTCCTTCTCACCAAAATATTACTACCTTTCCCCTTTGACTTTTTAAAAAAAAATTAGCTTTCACTTTATTTTCACTCCTACTTTGCCTTCCCTTTTATCAGTCCCTTCATTCCTTATTTTTCCCTTTCCCAGATTTCCCCTTCCCTGTAGATTAGATTAGATTTTTTAAACCCAAGTGGGAATATATCTTATTCCCTCTATGGACTAAATCGATTGAATAGAATTTACTCACCATTCACAATTTTCTTTCTTTCCCTCTAAAATTATGAATCATTGTGGCTCTTTCCTTACTGTTATTTATCTCTCTAATACTATTAATCAGGTATCATGAATCACAGCTTGGTTATTTAATTGCTTGTAATGCTCCTAGTATTATCAAGGTATCATCTCAGATTATTTGCTTGATTGTTTGCTAAACAGCATTGACTCAAATTGCATCAAATTACAATTATAATAATTTTTTGCCTTACCCCCATGTATTTTTCAAATGTACACAATCCTCCTCATGCACCAAAGTATCATCCAAAGCCATTTCATTTCTTTAACTATTTGTGCCCCTACCTCCAGGCCTACTTTCTCTCACACATTACCTGCCCCCCACCCAGGGTAGTGTACTCAACCTCTTTTTAAGTGAAGCAAGGCCTATTCTTTTTCCCACTTTATCACTCCTTCCCCACCCAGGGTATTTAACCCCTTGTTAAGTGAAACAAAGTCTATTTTCTTTCACACTTTACCTTCCCCCTCCCCTCAAACAGAGTGCTTAACCCCTTGTTAAATGAAGCACCTGTTAAGTGAAACCTTGATCTAATTAACTGCAAGAATCTAAAAGATGTCTACATACTGTGAGGCTCTGAAGGTCTCACACTGAGAACTTATTTTTGCAACTCTTGAGTTGTCTATTTGGCAATTGAATTCTCTGTTCAGTTCTGAACTTTCTGTCAGGAAACTCTGGAAATCCTCTATTTTATTGAACATCCGTCTTTTTCCCTGACAGTACATGCTGAATTTTGCAGGGTAGTACATTCCTTTGCTCTCCGAAATATACTCTTCCCGTTCTACTGATCCTTCAGTGATGAGGCTGGTAGCATCTTTGAGAGTTTTGGAATTATTGAACATCCATCTTTTTCCTGGACAGAACATGCTGAATTTTGCAGGGTAGTACATTCCTTTGCTCTCCGAAATATGGTATTACAGTTCTTCTGATCCTTCAGTGTTGAGGCTGATAACATCATTATTTGAGAGGTTTGGAATTTGGCTATTACAGTTTTTATCCTGTGGTCTCTTTTGAGGGGATTCTTTCAGTAGTTCCAATAGATTTGGAGAGTTTTCCCTTACAATTTTCTGCATGATATTGTCCAGGTTCTTTTTCTGATCCAGGTTTTCTAGTAATCTGATAATTTGTAGATTTTCTCTCCTGGATCTGTGTTCCCAGTCATTCATATTCTTTAAATTTTCTTCAGTTTTTTCAGCCTTTTTATTTTGCTTGATGGAATCTTGTAGTCTTATAGATTTTTTTGGTTTCTATTTTTTCAAACCTAATTTTTAGGGTTTAATTTTCTTCAGTTAGCTTCTGTTTCCTTTTACAGTTGGTTATTTTTACTTTTAATGAAGTTGATTTCTTTCATTAAATTTTCAAATTTTTCCCACATGACTTTCATTTCTTTTTACATTTTTCTTCTTCTTCTCTTCTTTGGTTTTTAAATTCTTTTTAAAGTTTTTTAAGAAGAACTTTTTTAAGTTCTTTGATGAGCTTTTGTATTTGTATCCAATTTATATATTGTTTAGATACTTTCCTTGTGAGTGATTTTTGACTAATTTCTTCTTCAGACATGGCATTATTCTCATCTTTGTCTGTAAAGTAGTTTTCTATAGTGAGCACACTTTTAGCTTTTTTGCTCATCTTTGTTGTTTTAACTCTGCTCCTGGGGTATAGGGAGTATAGATCCAAGCCATTTGTTTTTCCTGGGGCTGGGTTCTGATCCCTGGCTTATCGTTGGCCAAGATGTTACTTATGAGTCTGGGTCTTGTCTTTGCAGAGGAATCTTTCCTCTTTTATGTCAAAGTGCCGACATAACAGTGGTTTGTTGCCTTTTACCCTAGTAAATATCAGGATTCAAACTTTGTTTGGGAATGAGGTTTTCACTACTGACATGCTATATCTAGCTGCCAGGACCTTTGCTGTTGTTAAGCTGTCTGGACCTGGATGGCACTCTGGCTAAAAGGCCTCTGCTGGCTTTCCCTGCTCTTCTGCCTCTTGGGCTATACTGCCACTTTTCTCCCAGAGGGAAAGATATTCACTGAAGTTCCTCCATGATGTCTACAGTTGAAAACTTCTTTGAATCTTCTCTTTTTCTTGGTGGGATCTATAGTTTGAATATCAGAGGAGAGGTTTCATTTACCTTTGGTAGAGAAAAGCTCCAGGAGTTTGTTAGCTTCACGCCACCATCTTGGCTCCAACCCAGAAATCTCTCCCTAAACTGGGTTTTAACATGTTATTTTCTTTGGAAATTTTTGTGGTATTTTTTCCTTCACCAATATGCTCACTTGGTTTTCATGATTTTCCTGCATCACTCTCATTTCTCTTCCCAATTTTTCCTCTACTGCCCTTACTTGATTTTCAGAATCTTTTTTTGAGCTCTTCCATAGCTTAAGACTAATTCTTATTGTTCTTAGAGTCTTTGGATACAGATGTTTTGACTTTGTCATATTCTGAGTCTGTGTTTTGATCTTCCACAGGACCCTCCATGGGACCAATGTAATTATCTATGAAGTTTCATTTTTTTTCCCTGTTTGCTCATTTCCTCAGCCTATGACCCTGTTTTGAGGTGCTTCCAAGGCTTTTGATTGTTATTGGGTCACCCCTACAAGGACCTCAGTTCCTTCAATATCTTATGAAAGGCTCTGATTATTCTCCTGACCTCGTGGTCTGTGGATGACCACAAGCACTCCCCTTGTCCCTGGAACTGTGAAGAGGGTCCCTGCTCTGCTATGACAATAGGAGGTCTCAGATTGTGACCAGGGTCTGAATATGGACAGAGGCCCAGAGTCCTGCCCCAGGGATAGTGGAGAGACATTGACAATTTCCCCTTCCCACCCCCTTACCTTCCATGGGCTGAGCACGGTGAAAGCAGCTGCCGGGTGGTTCCCTGTCAGGTGGCTCTGAAGGCCAGCTTCCATTTCCCAGACTTGGATGTTCTGGCCTGGGCCCTATATTCACTGTGAATAAGTTTTCTTGCTGATCTTCCAAGTTGTGCTTGGTAATCCCTGGGTTGGGTTGATGATCCTGCCAGAAGACCAGGAGCCTCCACAGATCAAGGCACCAGGCTATTCTCCAGCAAGGTATGACCCTGGCTGTTCTGCCACCCCTTCCTATACCAGTGAAACAGAACCTTCCCACATATCCTCCAAGTTACTTTAGACTGGAGAATTGTTTTGCTGGGTCTTTCTGTGGGTTATGCCTTTCTAAAATTTGTTTTGAGTGATAATTTTAAGGTTATTGGAGTATTTTAGAAGACAGCTTCTGGGAGTTTCTGCCTCCATGCTGTCCTTCTCTGCACCCCCATCACCACCACTCCCATGGCTCCTTTTAGTTTTGATTTGCTCTTTTCAGGAGTATAGACTTTGTCACAGTATTGTTGTTTAAGGGTTTGCATAGTTTTATAATTTTGTGGGCATACTTCTAAATTGTTCTCCTGAGTGACTGGAATACCCCAGGGCTCCATCAGCAGTATGTTAGTGTAATTATTATCCCATATCCCCATTAGAATTATCATTTACCTTTTCTTTATTTAATATGTATTACATAGTATATCAAGAGTGTTTTAAATTTTGTTTCTATAATTATGAGTATTCAGAGCATTGTTTTCATGTTATTATAAATGGCATTAATTTCTTCTTCTGACCAACTATCTGTTAATATATTTTGACCATTTATCAAATGGAAATTGACCCATATGTTTATAAGTTTGTTAACTAAAGATTTGACAAATTGATAATTTATCAGGGAAACTTTCCATAAATTTTCTTTTCATTTTCCCACTTTTGTAATTTTGACCATACTGTTTCTGTTTGTACAGTCACTTTTAAATTTAAAGTAATCAAAATTATTCATTTGCTGATTTTCCCACTAAAAAGCAATCTGACATGTAAATTTTTTACTATACTCCCTTAATTTACTTATAATATGTCTAAATGTCTAAATTTTTAACCCACTTTAAGGTCATATTAGAATATAATGCAAAATGTTTGTCCATGCCTACACTAATTTCCAATTTTCTAGCATTTTTTTTTATCAGAAATTGAGTTCTTGCTTCCCTGAAACCTGGGATTTTTTAGATTTATCAAAGAGACAGTTACTGTGTTCATTTACTTCTATATCTTGTGTATTTAATTTATTTCCTCCTTAAAAGGGGAGACAGTAAGGAGGTGGGAGGATGGAGGAGATTGAATGGGATAAATCTCATTACATCAAGAGGTACAAAAGACATATTGTAATAGAGGGGAAGAAGGGAGGAGGTGAGAACTACCTGAATCTTCATCTCATCAGACTTGAATAGAAGTTAATTTATACAAACTCAGTTAAGGGAACAAACTTATCTCACCTTTCAAGCATTAAAAGGGGGAAAGGGGGGGTGAGGGAGGAAAAAGGCAGCTAACAGAAGGAAGGGAAGGAAGAAGGGGAAAAGGGAAAGGGGAAAGAGAGGGTAGGGAGCTGATATAGGAGAGCAAACACACTGAAGGTGGCAATATTCAGAAACAAAATTCTGGGGAATTTGGTAAAGGGAGGGGGGAAAGGGGGGAAATGCAAATGGAGGGAAGATAGCAAGGAGGGCAATAAAGAATTCGTAATTATAACTTTGAATGTGAATGGGATGGACTCTCCCTTAAAATGTAAGAGAATAGCAGACTGGATGAAAAACCAGAATGCTACAATATTCTGCTTAGGAGAAACTCATCTGAAGCAGAGAGAGATACATATAGAGTAAAGGTGAAAGCTTACAGCGAAATATATATTGCTTCAGCTGAAGTGAAAAAAGCAGGGGTAGTAATCCTTATCTTAGACAAAGCAGCTGCAAAAATGGATCTCCATAAAGGAGATAAGCAAGGAAACTATATCCTCCTAAAAGGTACCATAGACAACGAAGTAATTTCAATACTAAATATGTTTGTACCCAATGGGTATTGCATCCAGATTCTTGGAAGAGTAGTTGAATGAGTTGCAGGAAGTCATAGACAACAAACCTCTACTAGTGGGAGACCTCAAACTCCCACTCTCAGATTTAGATAAATCTAATCATAAAATAAACAAGAAGGAAGTTAAGTAAAGGTTGTTAGAAAAACTAGATGAGAGACTTATGGAAGAAATTGAATGGGAATATACTTTTTCTCTGCAGTACATGGCACTTACACAAAAATTGACCATGTACTAGAGCATAAAAATCTAATGATCAATTGCATAAAGGTAGAAATAGTGAATACATCTTTCTCAGATCATAATGCAATAAAAATCATATACAGTATTGGGTCAGGGAGATATAGCCCCAGAACTATTTGGAAACTCAATAACCTCACTTTAAAGGATGAGGGAATCAAGCAACAAATTATAGAAAGAATTGTTTCATCCTAGAAAATGACAATAATTATATAACATACCAAAATCTATGGGATACATTCAAAGGCAACTGTAGGGGGATATATTATATCTGTAAATGCTTACATGAATAAATTAGAGAAAGAAGAAATCAATGTACTAAATATGCAACTAAAAAAATTAGAGAAAGAACAATTTAAACCTCACAATTAAAAACCAAATTAGAACTTCTAAAAATTAAAGGAGAAATAAATAAAATTGAAAGCAAGAAAACTTTTACACTAATAAATAAAACCAACAGCTGGCTTTATGAAAAAAAACCCCAACAAAATTAATAAATATCTAGTCAATTTGAATAAAAAAAGAAAGAAGAAAACCAAATTGCTAGTATCATAAATGAAAAAGGTGAACTTATCACCACTGAGGAGGAATTAAAGTAAAGTAATAATTTGGAATTATTTTGCCCAACTCTATGCAAATAAATTTGACAATCTAAGTGAAATGTATGAATATTCAAAAAAACATAAGTTTTCCAGATTAACTAAAGTTGAAATTAGAAACCTAAATAATCCTACCTCAGAAAAAGAAATTCAACAAGCCATTATTGGACTCCCTAAGAAAAAAATCTCCAGGTCCAGATGGATTCACAAGTAAATTCTATCAAATATTTAAGGAAGAATTGGTTCCAATTCTATATAAACACTTTGAAAAAATAGGTGAAGGTGGAACTCTGCCTCACTCTTTCTATGACACCAATATGGTGTTGATTCCTAAATCAGGAAGAGTTGAAACAGAGAAAGAAGATTATAGACCTATCTCCCTTGATGAATATAGATGCAAAAATCTTAAATAAAATCTTAGTGAAATGATTACAAGAAATTATCACTAGGATAATACATTATGATCAAGTAG